>NC_056727.1:766778926-766843926 GCF_019279795.1 Protopterus annectens
CCGGTCTTTTCGATGTTATAATATAGACCCATATAATATACATATTATATGGTTAAATATTGTATATATTATATTGTAATATATGTATGTGTGTGCATATATATATATATATATATATATATATATATATATATATATATATATATAATAATATATTTATGTATGTATATATATATATATATATATATATATATATATATATATATTAGTTCCACTTGAAACCATTGAATGTTCAGAACATCGAAGTTCTGATCATCGAGACCAGAACATCGATGTTCAGAACATCAAAGGTTCAAAGTGAAAGTGCCAGGTAAGTAAAAATGTTAACTTTTGGGTGTATATGCAGGGCAGCAAGGTGCAATGCATGTTGTGTGTGTGCGCCATATGAGTGTTGGCATTGCAGGTAGGGTATGGAAAATCTCCCCTTTAGTGCTACCGCATATAGCGGTAAACGGGAGATTTCCTTTACCCCACTGTACTGTGATCTTGGAGTTGGAATAGTAAAGTAGGGGGGGGTGTGTAGCACAGCTCCCCACATGGGGGGTGCAGGGGGTAAAGCCCCCCTGCATAAAATAGTTTTTTAATGTTTATTTCTTTTTCTGTGGTTCACTTTGAACGTTCGATGTTCTGAACATTCAATGGTTTCAAGTGGAACTATATATATATATATATATATATATATATATATATATATATATATATATATGTATATATAGGAACACTTTATAATCCCAAAATTCTGAAATATCAAATTCAGAATCCCGAGATTATAAAGCTGAAAACTGAAAACACAGAAACCCTAGAAGTGTGAATTTCAAAATCCCGAAATTCGGAGATGTTGATGTAGCGCTTCTGGTGTTGCAGTGTGTGACTGGATAGGTGAAGTTCGGGAAAGTATTTATGTTGTTTAAGGGTTTTGGATAGGGGCTTTAGTGTGTGTCAGTGTCTGTTGTGAATGTGATGTGTGTGTGCGAGGGGAATGTAGGTGTGTAGTGGTGTTTTCTTGTGTTTGTCTGTGTTGTGCGACCTTGGAGTTAGTATATTTAAGTAGGGGGAGTGCAGGGGGGCTTGCCTCCCTGCTTGTATGTAGTGCAGGTTTGTGTGTGGGGGGAAGGTGTGTGTATGTGTGTGGTGTATGGTTAGTGTAGGATTTGTGATTTTAAAATTCTTGCTTCTGGGGTTTCAGGATTGCAAGGTTTCGGATTTATGATCTCGAAATTCTGAAATTCGATATTTCAGGATTTTGAGATTATAACGTGAACCCGTATACATATATATATATATATATATATATATATATATATATATGTATATATGTATATATACATACATTTAGATAATATATATATATATATATATATATATATATATATATATATATATATATATATATATATATATATATATATATATATATATATATATATATATATATACAAAAACACAGTTTAGTAGTTTTCCTTAAGGTTGGGAGAAATCTTAACTCCTAAGGCTTGAAAACTATTGCACCTTACTACAAGGATCTGTATGTATATATGTATATGTATAAATCCAAAAAAGACCCAGCTAAGCTAGTAAACCAAAGTCTTCACTATACAATACCTTACACTTCCTGTGGGAAGATCCATGGTATATATATATATGCAAATTACCCCTTAAGAAAATGCCAGCGTTTCATAAACATGGTTGCTAAAGACCCACGATTTTTCACATTTTAAGTTTTTACTTGTGCAATGAGGCCAATAAAGCCAAATGTCACTAGCTAGAGAAATGCTGCATTTCTCTTTTGTTTTGAGCTCATGAGTACAGCAAAAGTTGATTGTTTGGTTATAATTTGGAACATAGAGCTTAAGGATAAGTTAGAATATTTGCTGTGTAATACTTTAAACCTCCTGTTCTAGGGGGCTCATGGGATATATGCAAATGACCCTTTAAGGATATACCAGTGCTTGAGATACATGACTTTTGAATGGCTGCCCATGACATTTAACTTTTCACATCATTACTATTGCATTGAGACTAATAACGACAAACCCACTAGCTCTAGACATGCATGTTTTGCCCTTTTTCAGTGCTCATTGGTATAGGATAAGTAGATTGTTTGGCTGTATTTTGGAAACACACAGCATAAGGACTAGCCTGATGTCTGTAAACATTAAGAGACTGGCAAAATATCCCAAATGACATCCAAAACAAGTGGTAAAAAGACCACATGGACAAACCATTCAGTAAAGGTTGAAGAAAGACTCAGCTACCTTTGTCTTAAATGATCTTTGCTCTGTATTTAATTGCTTAATACTTCAAGGCTTTATGGTGCATTCCATGAAATAAATTTAACTGTATCCTTCCTGAAACTTCTTCCTGTTGCCCCACCCCATAACTTTGCATGCTGATTAATGCCTTACTGTTGTATTTGTTAATTGCCATTCAGGAATCAATGCTCTTGCTGTTATGTGAATCCTCTGTCATTTTTGTATAGTCAGTGGTGTGTTTAGTGTCTTGAAACAGTTTTCATAACTCACACGTTGCCTTTGATTCATTTTGATTAGTGTGACTAGCGGTTTGACACTGCTATTTTCCCACTTTCTATAATTTAAAAAAAAAAAAAGTTCAGTTACGTTCAGTTACAGAGTTGCTGTTCTGAACTGTTTGTAAGTTTCTTGGAGGCCAGTGCTTACTTGGGCTAAAGGGAAGTCTCTGTGTTCACCAGTGGCAATGGTTAACACTGAGCAGCCTGTCTGTCCCTGTAGGAGTTGTTACTGCCTAGAAACTGTAGTTTTATTGGCCATTTTGGGTCAATTCCAAACTCCTTGATCTCTGTCTCTTAAAACGCTGCAACTCTCTTTTTGCGTGGTCTTGCACACAGAGCAGTGTCGGGCAGCGCCAGTTAGCTGGGGTATACTATTCCTGGCTCCACAAAGTCTGCGCTGCAAATTTTCCCTTATAACTAGGCAAGCCTGAACTCAAGTGCTTTAGATCAACTGCTCTTTTGCAGCACTTGCATAACCCAAATCAGCACTTGTTCAAATCTCGTAGACAGCACTATTATTTTCCAAATCTCCTAGACAGCACTATTATAATACAGCATAAGACCCTCGACTGTCCGCAAGACAATTGAAACTCACTTTTCCAAGCATGTCTAGAGATCAGCTTCAGGTGTACTCTCCAGTTCATCTGGTGGAATTGGGCATCCTGAGGCAATGTCACAACTGCCTCATGTATACAGACAACCCTCTCCTCTTACCTCTAGACACAAACACTTGTGAGAGATGCAAATACACAGCCAGACTGGAGGCTAAGCACTCTCAACCCATGAGTGTAACAGACAGTCAAGAGGAGAAGAGACACACTAGCATCACACCACCAGTCACACATGGATCTACAAAACAAGCACCGGCAAAACATACACATAAATACAAAAAAACATATTCAGAGGCACTAGGTACAAATCTGAAAAAGAAACAGTGCCCTCCAAAGCAGACAAGCAAGCAACCTGCACCTCCAAACACAAGCCAGAAAACACATAATTCACCTCAGCAGTGTGCCTCACGACAGCCCCTAAGGCAAAACACCATACCCAACACGCTAGTAATAGGAGACTCTATAGTAAGGCACACAGATGTTCCACTCACCAGGCTGAACAAGGAGAAGGCTACTGTCAGTTGCCTGTTGGGTGCTAGGATCCACCATATAACACAGGCACTTAGGTCACTCCAAAACAAGTAAAGTATGACGCTGTCATTGTACATGTTGGTGTGAATGATCTAAGACGTACCTCCCTGGACTACATGAAAAGAGACATTGAGGAACTCTCTAATCATGTAGCCCAAGCTGGTATGACCCTGACCTTGAGTAGCATACTACCTTCACCTAGAATGATACCACAATACAAAGACAAAATGATCAATTTCAAGAATTGGCTAAGCTTCTGGTGTCATTCTAAGGGGATCCAGTATCTGTCTGCCAGGGATGACATGATAGACAAATCTCGCTGTTTCGCCAGAGATGGTTTGCACCTGTCACCCCTAGGCTTTTGAATACTGGTCAAGGCTCTTGCCATCCCCATAGTGCCTTTTTTAGGCAAGGCTCAAAAGACAAACCAACCACCATAACCAGCACAGGTAACCAAAAACTAAGGGTAATGCTACTCAACGCCAGAAGTCTCAACCTCAAAATGCACGCACTTGAGGCACTCCTCAGTATGGAGAAAATCGATGTTTGTGCAGTGACGGAAACCTGGTTCAAGGCCCCAGAGAGCACCCCAGCACTACCAGGTTACAATTCATATCATACCTTCCGGCCTCAGTTACCAGAGCGCAGTACAAAGGGCGGAGGTGTATCCATATTCATCAAGGATACACACATCTCCAGGTTAGTGGTGCAGCATGATGCCCCAGAGATCATCCATGCGCAACTATCAGCGAGCAAAACCACATTTCAAGTCGTAGCCCGTTATAGATCACCCACCATGTCCCAAGATGCTCATTCAGCATTCCTTGAGGCATTGGAAAATATAAAGGTCCTACCCAACACCATAATTTTGGGTGATTTCAACTACCCTGGTATAGACTGGGCGAACTATCAAAGTTCTAACTCCTATGTCTAGCTGTTCATAGAATTTATAAATTCAAATGCCCTTGAACAACTGGTATGTTCTCCCACTAGAGGGGCCAACATATTGGATTTAGTCATCACAAATATGGGCGCCCATTGTACCACACCCGTTATCACTCCCACTCTGGTCAGATCAGACCACAAACTGATAACCCTGGACATCCTCACCCCTCCACCTCCCCCAGTCAAAGAAACCATCATAAAAAAACTTTCCAAAGCAAACTTTAAACTACTTGTGTCAGAAGTGGAAAGCTTCACTATTCCCTTGCAGAAGGATAATGATATCCAGGATGCAGAATCCTACACCAAGGCACTTTATATACATCTTCAGGATTGCATGGACCGTGCTATCCCAAATAAAACAAAGACTCCTTCCTCAAGCAAGAAGAAACCAGTCTGTTGGATCCTGGCCATAAGCAAACTTTACAATAAAAGGAGGAGACTTATACAAAAAAAGGCCAAATCTCAAGCAGAAAAATCATCCCTGATCAGCATTAGTAAGAAATTGAGGGCCCTCATCAAGTCAACTAAAGCCAATTTCAAAAAGAAGGTCGCCAAGGATGCCAAGGATAACCAAAAGGCCTTCTATGGTTACATCAAAAACCTAAATGGCAACGCTCAGGTCTGTTCTGAGCTAGTACAAAATGGAACAAAATACACTGACCCCACTGACATTGCCAACATCTTGGTTGATAGGTTCAGTGAAAATTTCTCCCCCCCTCACCACTTACAGGGCCTATTACTATTCCAGGGGATTGTGTAACTCCAATTATTGCTGATACGTTGGTTAATAAGGCTCTATCTAAAGCTAAAAATACTGCCTCCATGGGACCAGATGGTGTCCCAGGCTGTGTCATACGCAAGCTCCAAAATGAATTAACCCCGCATATGAATACCCTGTTCAGTCTCAGCCTCTCGACAGGATATGTTCCCATAGAATGGCGCACAGCAACGGTGGTTCCACTGCACAAGGGTGGGCCCACAACCGACCCTGGGAACTACTGACAAATAAGCCTGATCAGTCTAATCTGTAAGGCAATGGAGCGAATCATTATGGAACTCATAAATGGAGAAATTGGGAACCTCCAAACACTTGACCCCACACAGTTTGGCTTCATCAAGGGCAGATCATGCCTCCTGAACCTGGTGGACTTCTTTGAGACAGTTACTCAGGCTATAGATAAGGGAAAGGAGGTACACACAGCTTACCTTGATCTTGCTAAAGCATTTGACACCATTCCCCATTCGAGTATTATTGTTAAACTCACCAACCTGAGCATAAACCCTTACGTCACAAGATGGATCACAAACTGGCTCTCAGACAGATCCCACAAAGTAAGAGTAGCAGGATCTATGTCTGAATCCAGACCAGTAATGAGCAGTGTGCCTCAGGGCTCTGTCCTGGGGCCCCTCCTGTTTGGCATATACTTCTCAGAAGTACAGGCAAGCACTGAAGGGCTGTGGCTGACCAAGTTTGCGGACGACTGCAAACTGGGTGCTATAATAGAGTCTCCGGCCGACATGGATATCCTCCAGAAGGGCCTTAATGAGACTGATGCATGGTGTCAAAGCCATGGTCTCAAGCTAAATGCTAAAAAATGCATAGTAATCCCTTTGGAAAAAACAGAGTACCCGCGAACTACCACATAGGAGGTAACCCCCTGAAATCTGAAGAAGTAATAAGGGATCTAGGGACCCAAGTAGATAGTCAGCTTTCCTTTGATAACCATGTTGCCAAGTTGGTTAGAAAATCCTTCTATGTGACCCATCTGATCACGAAAGGGTTTGCATCAAGATCTAAGGATGTAGTGGTGCCCCTCTACTCTTCCCTCATCAGACCCAATATTGAGTACAATGCACCATTTGGAATGTACCTGGCTAGGCATCTCCAGCAGCTGGAGAAACCACAGAGGTACCTCACTAAGAGGATTACTGGCTTCAAACAGTTGCCCTATGCAGCACGATTGAAAAAAACTAAGGCTTTTCTCTGTTGCATACCGCCTTCTCAGAGGCGATCTCTGTCTAACATACAGAGCCATATCCAACCCAGAACTGTTGAACATGCTCCATATTAGCAAAACAAAATCTACTCAAGCTGCACGCTCTAGGGATATAAACCTCAGCACAGCAATGAATAGAACATGCTGGAGGGATAGATTCCCTTCGCAAAGACTTCCCTTGCTATGGAACAAGGTCCCGATCTACATAAGACAGAGACCCTCACTATCACTCTTCAAGAGGAACTTTGATGAGTGGATGGGTAACAGAAAGTTCACACCAGGGATCATACCAACAGCTGTACTAGATAGGGGCCAAGGGTACTAGCTGCTAGATCTAGGGCCTAGGGAACTAACCAAAGAGGCGGTGAATACCACACAATGTGGCTGGGCTAATATATGCCTTCGGGCAGATAGCCCAGTACCTACCTATGAACCTATGAAGGGCTTGAATTCCACCACTGTCAGTCCAATTTCATGTTGGATTTGACTGGGCATGAACTGTGGCCCTTGGATCTGTTCCAAATAGATCTGATGACTACCACAGAGATGACCCCCTGAGTCACCCCACTGGAGCAAATAAGGTTGAACTAAAAGTGGCACACACAAATCTGACTCATTAACCAATTCAAATGCAATCTGGCCTCAAGAGAATACAGGGAATATTCACTGATGTCTTTGTATAGCCTTCCAACATTCACCCATACTAGGACTCCACTGAGCACTTACCAAGATGAGTCCCTCTGACACCATTCTGTCTGTAACCTGGGTGTTCAGTGCTACTTTCTCATGATACCTGCTTTTCAAACAAATTATTGTTTACACACACACACACACACACACACACACACACACACACACACACACACACACACACACACACACACACACACACACACACACACACAAATTCCAAGGGAAGGCTGGGACAATTCTTTACTTTCACAGCTATCTATCATCCTGGTAAGGTAGTCCTGTCACCATTCTAGATATGGCTGGAGACCAACACATCAATTACCTGTGCCGTTCCTGATCTATAATCAAATAAAATAATAATTTACATAAAACTATTTCATGTTAAGTAATCGTTCTAAATAGCGGTGGATCCCAGCAGCTTAACAGTGTACACTGCTAAGTAGTACCCTTTTCTCAAATAATAAATAAGACATCAGTAAGTACCTGATATAATCTCTTAAACATGAATAACTAAAAAACTTAAACAATAATCAAGGCAAGGCAGTGCAGGTACAAATTAAATATGCAGAGGTAAATATAGATTCACCAAGAATGTAAAAAAATAATAGTCATTTGAACAGATAGAATGTTGTTGTGTCTTTCGGCTTTTCCCTGTTAGGGGTCGCCACAGCGGAACTCTGGTCCGCTAATGATTGGCAGTAAATTTTTACGTTCCGAATTGCCAGCTCTGACGCACAACCTTCAATGAAGGTACGCCCATTCATGCATGTCTCCACACAGAAGACGCTTTAGCTGAGAATCGAACAGGACAACGTCTTTCTGTGAGGCAACAACGCTACTGCAGCACCATAGAATACTTAACTTAAAATTTGTAAGTTAGATAAATACTGTGGCTTCCTCTTAATGAAGGAATACTGATCACTTAACTGTCCTAAGTTACTAAAACACTATACAGATGGCAGACAGATCTTACTGAGGAGTAGACTCCAAAGTCTTCGGAATAAGAGTCCCTTTTCAAAGGCTTCAGCTTAAAATGAGTATTGTGACTTGTTGTCTTTGTTGCACAGAAACCAGAAGTAATGACATCATTTTTTTCATGCACACAAAAGGCTAGCTGGAAACTGGAAAGTAAACAGAATTTCACACATTTATTAACTGTTTGTGTGATTAATTACTTTCATAAGGTAGAAGAAAGACTCAGCTACCTTAGTCTTAAAGGATCTTTGCTCTGTATTTAATTGCTTAATACTTCAAGGCTTTATGATGCATTCCTTGAAATAAATTTACCTATCCTTCCTGAAACTTCTTCCTGTTGCCCCAGCCCATAACTTTGCATGCTTACTGTTGTCTTTGTTAATTGCCATTCAGGAATCAATGCTCTTGCTATTATGTGAATACTCTCTGTCATTTTTTTGTACAGTCAGTGTGTGTTTAGTGTCTTGAAACAGTTTTCATAACTCAACACGTTGCCTTTGATTCATTTTGATTAGTGTGATTAGCAGTTTGATACTGAAGGGCTTGAATTCCACCACTGTCAGTCTGATTTCATGTTGGATATGACTGGGCATGAACCATGGCCCTTGGATCTGTTCCAAATAGATCTGATGACTACCACAGAGATGACCCCCTGAGTCACCCCACTGGAGCAAATAAGGTTGAACTAAAAATGGCACACACAAATCTGACTCATTAACCAATTCAAATGCAATCTGGCCTCAAGAGAATACAGGGAATATTCACTGATGTCTTTGTATAGCCTTCCAACATTCACCCATACTAGGACTCCACTGAGCACTTACCAAGATGAGTCCCTCTGTCACCATTCTGTCTGTAACCTGGGTCTTCAGTGCTACTTTCTCATGATACCTGCTTTTCAAACAAATTATTGTTTACACACACACACACACACACACACACACACACACACACACACACACACACACACACACACACACACACACACACACACACACACACACACACACACACACTCCAAGGAAGGCTGATACAATTCTTTACTTCCACAGCTATTATTCTGATATAATCTCTTAAACATGAATAACTAAAAAACTTAAACAATAATCAAGGCAAGGCAGTGCAGGTACAAATTACATATGCAGAGGTAAATATAGTTTCACAAAGAACAGAGAAAAAATAGTAGTCAGTTGAACAGATAGAATACTTAACTAAAATCTGTAAGTTAGATAAATACTGTAGCTGCCTCTTAATGAAGGAATACTGATCACTTAACTGTTCTAAATTATAGCACTTACTGTGGAGTAGACCCCAAGAGCTTCAGAATAAGAGTCCCTTTTCAAAGGCTTCAGCTTAAAATGCATATTCTGACTTATTGTCTTTGTTGCACAGAAACCAGAGGTAATGACATAATTTTTTTCATGCACACAAAAAGCTAGCTGGAAAGTAAACAGAATTTCACACATTTATTAACTGCTTGTGTGATTAATTACTTTCATAATAAACTCAGAGCTTCCTCACTGGCAAACTCAATTACAGTTTTAATTATCAAGTCAAAACAGTGCTGAAACACTTTAATAAGAACTCTTACTGTTTTCCCAGTTGCATCTTTGGATTAGCATGCCCTAATGTATTGCAAAAGAAAAACTATATATAGTACTTTTTTATAAAAAAAATATATATTTTAAAAAGCCCTTCACGAGCCAACAATTGGACAGTAATGCATGTCTTTCATTTAGTAAGTCCATCATTTTGGAAGCATGGCTTCAATTATTTCACTGAAGAATTGCTGCACAATTATAAGGAAATAGTTGGCTGCCAAATGGTTAGTTAAATTAACAGTCTGTCAGAAAACTGACTGCTTTACAATTGTTTAAGAAACTGCAGTCATAGACACTTTCACATGCTTTTGGTAGGAGTGAAGGACATTAGGGCCTCTGGCTAATGTTGTAAAGCTTAGCTGCTTTCTGTGTGGCCCCCAAAAGGCATCATCCAAGTGAACGGAACATCCTTGTTGAGAGAATACAATGACACATGTTCATTGCCCAGTTTCAAACTTTAGCAAGACTTTTTAAAATTTAATTTTGTTTGTAAAAACCATGTCTAGAGTATTTCATTTAAACCCCTTTCCTGTTCTGCTCTAACATCAGTAATATCACACTGTACCCCTCCCAGAACTCCCCGCAGCTTTGACCATCTGCTGGACACCTATAAATCAAAAAAAAAAAAAAAAAAAACATTGGCAAACTTCTTTACAAACATAGTGTTTCCCCATGCATGGAACAAACTCCCCCTTAACATCCAAATAATTTCTAACATAAATCTCTTTAAATGCAAACTTAAAAATTTTCTCCTGAATGTCAACACCTGTCACTGCAATGATCCTACTTAAATCCTACCTTACTACCTCTCACACTTTTAACACCCACCTATTGCAAGCGTTGTATCTCACTGGCATCTCTTTCTCTGTTTGTTGAAAAAAAAATGTCTAACTTTTGTACTGCATGTTATGCACATTATTGTAATGTTTAAGTAAACTTAATTCTCAGGCCTTTTGTACATTTCTAATTTTCTTATGTAAAGCACATTATTGTATTGTTTGCATACAACTTCATTGCCAGATGTTTTTCTTTATGTAACTTTGTAATAACTATCTGGAGCTTTTCTCCTTGAGTCTCTACTGAAAACTGGCCGCTGGCTCTGTTAGACTAACGTGTTTAACAAATGACAAATAAATAAAATATCATAAATAAATAAGTAAAATTTTGCAATAGATTAGTGATCACAAGACTAAAGATGTGAAGAGGGAAATGGTAAGGCTATTTATTATATTTCTTTGGCACTTTAGCTCGAGCTTTTACTCAAAGCTTATGGCCTTCCTACAATTACAGGAAAGAATTATT
Organism: Protopterus annectens; assembly: GCF_019279795.1. Classification (NCBI taxonomy): domain Eukaryota; kingdom Metazoa; phylum Chordata; order Ceratodontiformes; family Protopteridae; genus Protopterus; species Protopterus annectens. The sequence continues at coordinate 766,790,112 of NC_056727.1, forward strand.
CAAAAAACATCTCTTATTTTTTTCCCCCAGGATAACAGAATTATAGGCTTTGAACATATTTTCCACACTGTATAAAACAGCAAATACAATTCTCCTGTTAATCTTTGGCTATCTTATAAATGAATTGTCATAGTGCAATTTTTATTACATATTTTGTAAAGTTTTAATATAACTTGTAAATGTGTTAGTAGTCTAAAATAAAGTAAAGGATAATCCCATTTTAAATCAGTTTGTCTACCCTAGTATCACAATTAGCATGCATACCTATCTCAAGCTTATCAGTCTACCATAAATGAAGACTTCAGTGGTGTTATATTCACTCCATGCAATATATCCTTTGTTCAATATGTATTCTGTTGTATGGGTTGGTTATGTTTCCTGTGTTCCTTTATTCCCAAGACATGCCATATTATTCAAGTAACTTTATGTCCAGTATTTGTGTAGTCATTTTTATTGGAACTAATATTTAATTATCCTTGTGTTGTAACTATGTTTTTCTTATTACTGTGCTGTGTGTTTAATATATTTGTTAGTGTGTTAATCTACTGCATATGATTGTGGAGCTTTTCTCCCTTGGCCTCCACTGAAAAAGGGTACTAGCTCAGTCAGACTATCCCGGTCAACAAATATCAAATAAATACACATTTATTTTTATATTTTGTAAAATTATCCAAAATGTGTTACTTCTTGGCTGTGTTTAGTAATCTCTTTCATGTACTGCCTATTTTTGAATCTTGTAATAGCCATTTCCCTCTTTCCCATAGATTTTGTGGACTGAAATGCCTGCCGTCTTAATACTTACTATTTTGTGAACACTTTTACAGACCAGGATTTTTGTACTTATAAGCTAGAATCACGTTTCCTCTTGGTCTTCTGCTGCAGTGACTAGTGCTACGAGTGATGTTAAATGATCATTGTAAATTGTGGGTTGTAATTCTTTTAATTTTGCCTTGTACTGTGCTTATTTTCAATAATCTCCTTATTTGTCTTCTTATGTGGCTGATATATTATTGCTGGGTGTTCTAATTTTTCTGTACCCGATAAATAACCAGAAGCATTGAAGCATTTAATCCTCTAGGTTTAAAAATATGTCCTTTGGTTGACTTGACAAATAAAAGCTCTATCTGCTTGAGGTGATGGTTGCTAATGTGGATGTAACCATCAAAAAAAACTATGGGTTTTCAATTCAATAAAGCTGTTTAAAAAAAAAGACTATGGGTCTTTTATTAAGGCATAAATTAAACTTGCAGATATACTAATATCAGCATAACTTTAAAAGAACAGATTATACAGATAATTTATACATATTGATATGTCAACATAAAATATCATGACTGAAAAAAAGAAAAAAAAAACATACCCCAGGATTTAATACAATCCATGTAGGCACAGTGTAGAGCCTACACGGAATGTTACCATGTCTTTGTACACAGTTCCCCCCTCGGCAGCATGCCATGCATATTAATAATAGTGCGTTGCCGAGGGAGAGCTGAGGAACATGTTATTGAATCAGTGCAGGGAGTGGTGTAGTGATAATGGTAGTGTTTTGTTATTAATTAATTATTTTTTTTTAAAAAGCATGCTTGTGTGCGTGGCATGGAGTGCAACAATTCTAAGCAGCACCCAGACAATGTCCAGACATCTAAAAATAGAAACCGGATGTGTTTAATTATTTATTTAAATGTATGTTTAAGTGTATCGGAGCTTGTTTGTGCTGCGTGGTATTGTGTTCAGCACTGCTTATAGGTAGCTCAGTGTTATATGTAAAGGGACACCTGATGTCTGAATATCCACGTAGCTTAATGGGTAGATTCAAAGCTTCATGTGTAATAGGTCCAGGCTTTGAATACATAGAAGGCAAATATTTATTTAATTTTAAAATACACATCTCCCTCCCACTCCTGCTTAATTACAGAGGTATCAAAAAACCTGATGTAGAATGGCACCATCTTTTGACTTAGCTTTTCTGCCTTGCTTCATAGGAATCCCCAGTAGTGTGCTCGCATGTAAGTACTACCTGGTATTGTTTTGTTTGTGATTCTTACTGCTATTTTTGTAAAGTTCATCCTAAGAGGATTCTGCAGTGCTTCTGTCTCCCCAATAACTAACTTTAAACATGTAGATACCCTATTGTAGAATAGAAAATATATCCTATACCTACCACTGTTGTATATAAACCCTGCGTGCATTTGCTAGCAGTCTACCATCGATTTTATCTCCCTTTACTCGCCTAGGCTCTTTCTCCCTCCTCTTAGTGCTCCTAGTTTACTATTGTACTTACTCAGTTAGGCCACCATGTGGCATTGTTCAACCACTACCTATCATTTAATACAAGCCAAAAGTACTGTAACTGTTCTATTAATTTACCACTGCCCTGTTTTAGCCCTATTAATACTTACTATATTCTACTAAACTGCTACTGCCCTGTTTTCATCTCCTATCCCCTGTCAACCCTCTGCAGCCTTCTAATTTCACACACACAGTGCTTTATGCTAGTGCCTCCCTACCTCTGAGCTAGTTCTCAGCTTCACTGATAACTTTCGCTGGCTTTCTTCCTTGTCCTTGGCTCTACCCACTCTGTTCGCCCTGCGGGCTCACTCCGCTCCCCTACTCTGCCCCCAGTACTCCTCCTTTTATTTCAACCACTCCCCACCCACTCAAGACAGCCATCCAGTCAAAGCCTTCCCCTCTTTACCTCTCTTCCTTTCACCCACAGTCAACCATCCAATCAAAGCCTTCCCCTCTTTACCCCTCCTCCTTTCACCAACAGTAATTAAATACATCACTAATTATATACCTCACTCTTTAACTACCCCCTCTCACCCCCAGCGTTTCTCTCCAACTACAAATCCTCCCATATTAAACTACCTTTTTCTAACCATGCTTTCCTTACTGTTCCTAACACTCTGAACCCACATAAAATCATCCCCTCCCACAAATAATCAATTCTTTTGCATCTCCTCCTCTCTGTTTCAGCTCAACCCTCTGCACCTTTTTACTCTTAAAATTATTTCCACTACTGCTAAGACACTTACTCTTAAACAAATACTACACCATCCAGAATACCCTAAATCCAAAACCAAAACACACTAAAATAACTTCCTTCAATAACCTCGTCTTGGCTGGAGGCATTCACCCCAACCCTGAACCTAACCCACCCACAAATAACAATTGCCCTCCCCCTTCCTCTAACCTTTCACCCCCCCTACAATACTCTTAAAATTTTCACACTCAATGCCCAGAGTCTCAACAACAAAGTACATCAGTTTCATGCATGTCTAAGTCATAACCAAGCTGACATTGTAGCCATCTCTGAAACTTGGCTCAAACCCCACATCTCTGACTCTGAAATCCTACCCTCTGGATTTCACACTCTTAGATGTAACTGTCCAAAGGAAGAAAGGTGGAGGTGTTGCATTAATCTATTCCAATCTACGTACCTTAATTCCCCGACCAAACCCCATTCCTAAATTTGCCAATGCAGAACTAAGAGTCGATCTATTAAAAATGAATAATCACAAAAGCCCTTGTATTATCGCCCTTTATATCCCACCTGGAAATAATATGTCAACCCTTGAAGACATACTTCAGTGGGCCTCATTTGAAATTAACCTTGAAACTTACATACTAGGCGATGTAAACATCGACTGGAATAAAATCAACAGTCCCATACCCTCCCTATCCATTAACCTCTTTAACTTTACTCAAGTAACCCACTCCATCACCAGACCCAATAAAACAAACCCCCCAGGAGCCACTCTTGATTGGATCTTAGTCACCCATCCAAGTAAAATGACCAACTCTGGCACCATTCCTGACTCTATTAGTGACCACCTCTCAGCTTTCGGTTACCGTGCAACCACCTCCCATCCACACCAACATCAATATATTCAGACCCATAACCTTAGTCAATTTGACCCCAAAACCTTCTCTAACTATCTCAAACAAATGAATTGGAACATTCTAAAAACCTTTCCATTCGATAAAGCCATAGACCACTTTAATTTTACTTTCCTAGACGCTCAAAATTCCCTAGCTCCACCAAGGAAAAAAAGAATAAAGACTATAACTGCACCTTGGCTAACCAAAAAAAAACAAAGCAAATTACCTGAAACCCTTCGACAATATACACAGCTCTGTAACTTTGCAAAAAAACAAATATTCACAGACAAGAAATCCTACTACACTAAGCTCCAGTCCAACCATCCCCAAAACCCTAGGCTTTTTTGGAACTCCATAAACTCACTCCTCAACCCAGGCTCCAAAATAACCCCTGTCCGGACCCAAGTAAATCTGACCTCAAATTAACCTCACTATTCAACTCTTTCTTTATAGAGTCAATATCTGACCTAACAAAAACTTTTCCCAACAACGACCCATCTCTCCTACATTCCACATTATCTAAGTCCCCAAATAATTTCCCACCTGTGTTTGAGCTTAAACCTGTCTCCAATAACTACATAACAAGACTTTTATCCAAACTTAAACCCTGCCCCAATGCACCTGACAACATCCTCTCTTCCTTTCTCAAGTCTGCTGCCGATGGTATAGCTCTCCCAATTAGTATCCTAATTAATAGATCCATAAAGGAATCCTATGTCCCTAAACTCTGATGTTCTGCCTTTATTCTTCCTCTCCACAAGGGAGGCAAAAACAGTAACATTTCAAACTTCTGCCCTATAGCTCTTCTCTCTCCAATCTCCAAAATCCTAGAAAAATGCATCTGCCTCCAAAGTATACCTTTTCTGACTAAAAACCAACCTCTTACCCCTACCCAACATGGCTTCCGACCAGGACATAGCACCATAACAGCTCTACTCTCATTCTTAGAAACTGTCAGTTAAGCCTGAGATTCTGGGAACTTAGTATCTGCAGTGCTCCTAGGTCTCTCTAAAGCATTTGATACTGTTTCCCATAAGCACCTTCTAAGTTACCTCTTAAACCTAAATCTCTCCCAAAACGCTCTTTCCTGGTTCTCAAGCTGTCTGCTAGATAGATCTCAGGCTGTGAAATGGAAAAAAGGTACCTCACCTTTCTTACCTACCCCTACCAGAGTACCACAAGGGTCCATCCTCAGACCAATGCTGTTTATTATCTTTATCAATAACTTTCACTCTGCTATTCTTAATGCCAAAGTCATCCAATATGCAGATGACTCTACACTTGTATGCTCTGCCTCTAACTTCCCTGAAATTTTATCTAAAACTCTGACTTCCTTCTCAACTACTGAGCTCTGGATGCGCCAAAATCACATTTCTCCCTATGCTAAAAAATCTAAAATACTGCTATTTGCACCCTCAAAATATTTCTCTTTTGATAAAAATTCCTTCCAAGTCCTTAGCCAAAGCAACTCTCTGATCGAAGTTGTTCCCTTTGCCAAACTACTCGGTGTAACTATAGATGAACACCACAAGTTCAACATCCATATTCAGCAAAATATAAAGAAAACCCACCAAAAACTAGGTATGCTATACAGGAACAACCACTTCCTCTCTACATCTACCAGGCATACTCTGGCCTCCTTTTACCTCCTTCCCTCCCTTCTGTACAGCTCCCCGCTACTAACTAACCTATCCTCTTCCATCACTTCCAAACTTGAAAGCTGTTATAACAAAATTTCTAAATTTGCCACCAAAGCCAAACATTCCACTCATCACTGTCTTACCCTCCAATCCCTCAACTGGTTAGAATTCACAAATTAGTCTTCATCCAGCTCACTACAGCACATAGACTAATATTTAATCCAACCTAATGCCCCACTCTAACTAATACCCTTTCCCCATACACCCCAAATAGAACTCTCAGATCTGAATACCAAAACTTAATTACTGTACACAAACCTAAACATCCTGCTGGGCAACTTCTCCTCTCCTTCTCCTTAGCTAAGAAATGGAACTCTCTCCCTTCCACACCAAGGACAATGTCAAGCACAAATAACTTCAAAATTCAGCTTTACACCTACGTCTCCTCCAAATGGAAATGTAACTTCATTCTCCCTACCTAGATTTCCTTTAACAAAAGCCCCTGGGAGGGTATCCTCCTGAGTTCCTAAGCACCTTGTAGCTGGCTATAACCGTCTATAGCTAATTCCCATACGATCTCTCACACTTCTGTAAATATTGTAAATAGCTTTGGACTTTTAACTTTAACTGTGTGAATTTGTTAAAATGTATCTACATGATATTTTTCCACTATGGGCAATATTATTCACCCTTTGTATTATTTGATATGTATCCGTACTTGTAATTTTATTTTTATTGGACTATCTTTACTGTAATCTGTTTCATTAAGCTTTTCTCCCTGGGTCTCCACTGAAAACAGGCTCTCTAGGCCCAGTGGACTTCCCCAGGAATCAAACTGGAAATAAATAAATAATTTTGCCGAACAATTTAAAATATAGCTTTGCTGTGCTCTGCTAAGCTCTGTTGAGACCTGCTAAGGTCCACTAAGCACCACATAAACATTATAACGGCTGCCAATGTTTATGCCATGCTTGGCGCTGCTTGGCTGTTTTGCTCACTATTAAGCTCAGCTAAGACTCCAGTTCTGCCTGTTTTCACATGTCTAAGCTCAGCTGCACTGGTTTGCATGGAGCTAAGTGATGTGGCCCTTTTTTGAATGTTGCTCAATGACGTGTAAGTGTGGAAACACAGCCTATATTAAATCCAATAGGCAAGAGTACAGCAGAATCTATTGGAGTTCTGTCTCTGAAGGGTACTATGGCTGATGTTGGTGAAGGTGTGTGCTTTCAGGCACAGTGTTGGGGCAGTCTGGAGTCCAGGATCATGGTTGAACTCCTAGTAAAAAAACATGAAGACCGACTGCTGCAGGGAGGTTTTCAAGGCTCAGAGTGCAAAGCGGAGGCCTGGGACCAGTTGGCAAGAGAACTGACCGGTGTTACTGGTGTCCCCCACACAGGTGAGCAGTGTCGTCACCACCATGATGACCTGAAATGGAGAAAGGGGGATCTCTTGGACAACTGAGTCCAAGAAACTCGGGCAGGGAATGCCCCACAAGTATGTAAGTAATTTTACCTCTGTTTCACTAATATTTAATCTGAATGCCTGCAAAACTGGTATGCATAATGGTGTGCTTCTCTCCCAAGAGCTGCAGAGGAGAGGGCTTGCAATGTCAAGTCACATGCCGGACACTTTGTCAGGTTGCGCCGTGAATGTGGTGAGTATGAATGCATTATGCTAACTGTAGTGAAATAAGCAAGAAAGGATAAAGCATTAACTGCATGACAGTATATTCAATAAAGTCTGTAGTGCAATAAATGTGGAATTAGAGCTGTATTGCAAGAAATGAATAATGCCAACTGTTGTGCAATAAAAGCATGGAACAATGCCAGGAACTGCATTAAAGTATATACAATAAAGTCTGTAGTGCAATAATTGTGGAATTAAAGCCGTTTTGCAAGAAATAAATAATGCTAGCTGTTCTGCAATAAAACATGAATCCATACCAATGACACCAAGGAAAAAGGTGTACATCAGGATTGTCTTGTAAATATTGCAGTAGAGTTGTATGCATTCAGGCTGTAAGGTAAGGTGCTGCTGTCAAGTAAAACACTGTAATAGCTGTAGAATGCAAATCTAATGGCTGCCAAGTGTATTGTTTAACACATATAGTACAGTTCAAGGCTGTCTCTATATCAATACTGTTCACATAATGTTCTGTCACAAACATCAGGTAAGCAAGGTATATAGAAGAGGTAGCCCTCTCTATGATTTGATATTGTTTGTTGCTTTCACAGATATTTCAACCCACTAACAATAAAGTGTGTACTCTAGCATTGTTAGACTGATATATAGCATATCTACTAAATACATTATTCTTTTATGTCATGCATGTGTGTTCTACTGTCACTGCAGTCTAGTGTAACACTGTAGTAGTACTGACGGGTCATATTTTGGTTCCAGATAAGCTCTAGGCAGATATCAGTCAATTAGTAATCAGCAGTGACTCAGTAGCTCAGCTTATTTTAATACCTCCTGTATATAGTACATTTTGCCACACACAGACCAGGGTTCAAATCCAGTGTAGGTAGCACTAAATATTACAGTAGCAGTCATGTAATGCTCACAGTGTCTGTCTCCACAAGAACTACATGTAAATAGGCAAGGTAGCCCATATCTTGAGTAGAGAATTGTGTGTTTAGATTTCTTAGACTGTTAATATCATTAGCAAAATTGTGAAAACTCAGCAAAGTGCAGTCAGAAGTAATGTGTGTAATCTTGGTTTGGTTGTATGCTTGGATTATCTGTTAAAATTTGCTGCAGTCACAGTCACTACTTTTGAGTTCTATTCCCATGCCTGCCAACCAGGGCATGACTGCTGTTTAGTATCTATACTGTACACATATGTGTCTCTCAAGTGTCACAATTTCATGTTATATAATTAATAGCTCGTAATCCACTTGGTACAGGAATACCATGGCAATGAGTACCTAGATTGCACAATATCACCATTTCAACCCACAGAACACCTTGGTCGTTATATAGGTCCAACTGATGTGCAAGTGTTCTGTGAAGGTGTGTACCCACCTATGTTACCTTTTGGCCCATAGTGTCCTCTGCATATAACTTGAAAGGTATATACATGCTACATCAGCTACAGGAGACTTGTACTCACTGTAAATGTAAAGAAAATGCAGGCCCGTAGAGTAGATAGCAGTAATGTTGTGAAGGAAGTAAGCGTCAGTGTTACCAATGGACTGATTTTTCCCACTCTCCCCACCCCTTATCTTCATGTATTTATTACTGTTATTCATTGGTTACGGTTTACTATTAACATATTATTACATTAACTGTTTTTGGGGGCATATGTTATTGCTATGCATTATAATGGATGAATATTAACATATGTTGTTAAATTACCTATTTTGTTGGCCTTATGCTGTAACTGTTACTGGCATGCTGTTGTACTGACTGTTTTGTTATTGATTGTTGTGTTTCACATAATTTGCATTGATATGTAATTGCATTATTTCCAATGTTCTGCCATGCTGTTATTACTGACAATGTTTTGTTAATAACTAACCTATACCTCCATTACAACAATACTTCAGGGTAGGCCAGCTCCTGGTGATCTGCCTACCTTGCCTCAACTGGACGTGGCACTGAATACTAGCACGTCTGGGACCCAGGCCAGTCGTACTACCTCCACTGCCCCTGTACCACCTTGAGCGTTCAGTGGAACCACCTCAGGGGATTTGGCCCAGCCTCCCCCTGGGGCTGCAGTCACCCAGGATCAACTGCCAGTCATGGTGCATAGGATTGCTCATCGGAGCTATGAATGCCACCTGTGCCAGATTGAGAGTACGCTGGCTGACCTGGTGGGGCAGACTCACTCTGGCACCCAGCCTCCAGCACAGCCACCCTCAGGGAAGTGAAGAAGCAGCGTCAGTTGTCCCGTTGCTGGGGGCATGAGTCATGCTGCTGCCATCTGGAAGCACGTGCAACTTGGTTCCACAACAACCTTCCCAGCCAAGGTGTTTACCCCCTCCATGTGTCATACACCACCCCTGTCTGCTGTCTTGTCTGTCTGTGAACGCATCCTCTCCTACCCAACTTACCTCCCCACATGTACCTATCCCTTCCCCTACATTCCACTCTCACCTTAAAAGAAAATGGGCACCTGCCCCCCCAAAAAAAATTGCCCCATACATAGCTCTCGATGTTGCACACGGCTCCACTGGACACCACTAATGTGGTCTAATTGGCTTGACAGCACAGTTATGTTATCCTCACACCTTTCCCTGGGTTTTGAGAGTACAAAGTTATTTACAAAATCTGTCAAAATGCACAGCTGTTGCTGTACAAGAAATGGATAGCTATGGGTCTTTCCTACACCCTTCCTGCACATCCCTAACTGCCTTTCACTATGTTTTTCCCTCTGCTTGCCCCTATTTCACCACTTTCCTATCACCTCCTTTTTCTTTTCTTTATATTTTTCTAGTGGAGGTTTGCATGAAGCTAAGCGAAGCTGCATGGTGCCATGCACCACAGTGCTTCGCTTAGCTATGCTTAAATTAGCTTTAATGATTAAATATGTTTATTGAGACGTTGTTGCGTTTGATTCTCAGCTAGAGCGTCTTCTGTGTAGAGGCATGCATGAATGGGCGTGCCTTTGTTGAAGGTTGTGCATCAGGGCTGGTAACTCGGCACGTAAAAATCCACTACCAAACATTAGCGGACCGGAGTTCTGCTGTGGCGACCCCTTACCGGGATAAGCCGAAAGACACAACAACAACAACATTGTCTTACACATGTACAAAATTATCACCTCTGACAAGCTTTGAACCAGGGACCCTCTCACCTATAGCCCACTGCATTAACCCACCAGGCCATACAGATCTGATGTAAAAATAGGTATTTCCAGCAAAACATACTGATTTCACATACAGTCAGGCATGTAACTGAAATAAAAACTAATGGGGAAAATGGGAGTGCACCTTGGACTCTGCTGTGATAATACACCAGTAGACAGCCAAAGACATAATAATGCATGTAAGTGAGGCCTGCAATAGCAGGTATATGTGCCCTTTTATCAGCAGCTTGTGGAAAGACACCTTCTAAGGCAGCAATGGCAAAGTACATGTACATCTGGGACCTTAGTGCAGAGATACAGCCATATAAAGCCATGCCCATACTGATGGATATAGAAATGTTTCTCACAGCCTGTATATGTGCACATATATTTATTTTTATTTTATTTATTTTACATTTGTTAACCGGGCTAGTCTAGCTGGATATATGTCCATTTTCAGTAGAGGCCCGGGGAGAAAAGCTCCACACATAAATCAATTACAAAGGGACATATTAATAAAAAGTTGAGTACAATAAGAATATACATTTAGTAACAAGAACAACAAAATACCTAAGGCACACCAAAAAAATATACTAGTTCAGTAGAAGCATCACAATTAAACAGCTAAAGATTAGCAAAATTGTTTTCGATAATCTGTTGGAGAGAAAGAAGTAAAACAGGGATTAATGAAGAAATACAAGGGAGGAGAAGAGTGAGGAGAAGAAGTAAGAAGATGGAAAAGAGGACAGGGGAGAGAAAAAGGAGGAGTGGGTCAAAGCATAAGAGGAGAGCAACAGGGCGATAAGAAGAAAGTATATGTATAGCTAATAAGTACAGTGTATAGTTATAGTAGAGTAGGGGGAATGAAGAAGGTTAGTCAGGAGTCCTACAGGAACAAAACCAGTGATTTTGGAAGTACAGTTTGATGTTTTGTTTGAAGAGTGGTAAGGAGGGGATTAGAGTGATATCAGTGGGTAGTTGATTCCATGTTCTACCTACAGTATTGGTGAACAGAGAGTCACCAGCTAAGTTATGGGATTTTACAGATTTGGTCATGAGTTTAGAAGAAGATCGAAGGGAGGTAAGATTATTATAAGGTATTAAAAGTTGGATATCAGATGGGAGGGGCGATAGTAGCTCTGGTAGAAGGTGTAAGAAATGGTTTAATATGGTATAACGATCCTATTTTTTTGTTAACTGTTTTGATGATGTTATTAATGTGTTGATCAAAAGTGAGATTGTTGTCGATGGTTATACCTAGCAGTTTAGTTGTCATGTCAGGAGAGATGACAGTGGTATCATTAGACATGATGTTGAAATTTAATGGGAAGAGGAGAGATGGGAGTGAAAAGGAGAAGTTTCGTTTTTTTAGCATTGAGGAGGAGGTACCGTCTAGTAAACCAAGTTTCTACAATGTTGAAAGTAGTTTTAGTTAGAGAGAGTAGCTCTGAAGAGGTAGATGCTGAACAAATAAGTGGGTCGCCAGCATATTGGATGCAGGTAGCTTGAGGGATTACAGTGTTGAGATCTTATGTAAAGAGAGAAGAAGTGAGGCTGAGATGGAGGACTGTGGGACCCAATAGAAACAGGCAATAAGGAAGAGATATGATTGTCCCAACGAACGGCTTGATGTCTGTTGCTAAGATAAGAAGTAAACCATTTTATAGCCAGGTTATCAAATGAGAGGGATTCAAGGATGTTAATAAGGGAAGAGTGGTTCACCATGTCAAAAGCTTTAGAGAGGTCAATGAACAGAGCAGAGGTGAAAAGATTGGAGTTACGATAGTTGTTGATGGTGTCAACAAAGGAAAGGAGGGCAGTGGAGGTGCTATGGTGGGGTCCAAAGCCATGTTGACAGTTGGCTATTATGCTGTGTAAAGAGAGATACTGTACAAGTTGCTGATGGATACATTTCTCCATAATCTTAGCTAGAGGTGAGAGAAGAGCAATAGGTCTAAAGTTAGTGTAGTCAATAGAGTTACCACCTTTGTGTAGTGGGATGATAGGAGAGATTTTCCATATATCTGGTATGGTTCCCTCTTGGATAGTCCTATTAATGAGTATAGATATAGGGTATGCAATCTGTTTAGCAGCCTTTTGAAGAAAGAGAGAGGGGAGTTTATCAGCAGAGGGGGTGCAGGGTTTCAGTTTGAGAATAAGCTTGTAGATGAAAGAGGTAGAGATAGGATGAAGAGTGAAGTTGTGGGGGGAATCAACAAGATTATTTGGAGGGTAAAAGTTATTGGCTCAGTTGTCTAGCAAGAGATTGAATGGTTTCTATAAAAAGGAGTTAAAAGCTGTTTGCAGTATTTAGGGGGTATCTGGTCTGCGTTTATGGGGGAGGGAGTTTTAGCTGTTCCAGGTGAAAGGAGTTTGTTGATTGAAGACCAGAATTGTTTGGGTTTATTTAAATGGGTTTGTTGAAGTTCACAGTAGTAGTTTTTTTTGTCAGAGATTATAGCTTTTTTTGTAAGATTTCTAAGTTGGCAAAAATGAAGAAAATCAGAGCTGATTCTATGGTATCTCCATTTGGCCCAAACTTTATTTTTAGTATGAATTAATTTCTTTGTTTCATTTGAGAGCCATGGGGCTGTATTAGACTTCATTCTAATAGAGGGTTCAGGGGCATGTTTATCCAAAATGCAAAGGAAGGTAGAGTTAAAGAATGATACTGCTTCATTAAGAGAAAGTGATTTCAAGAGGTTCCAGTTGCATGTTTTGAGATCATTTTGAAATAAGTCAGTTTTAAAGTGTTTGTTATTCTAATGTTAGGGAGGTTTTGATAGTCAGTCTTTTCTCCAGAGATATAGGTTAGGCAGTGGTCACTGAGGTCATCGGGCATCGTTCCTACTTTGTATGAGACATTGACTTTGTTTATGAGTATCCAGTCTAAGATACTCTGTTTCTTACTTGGTTTATTAAGCCTTGTTGTGGTGGTAATGGATTGAGTAAAACCATGTAGGTTTATATGACAGGAGGGATTTTCACTATTAATAGTATTCCAGTCTATATTAAAGTCACCCAGAATTATAGTTTTGGGGTAGTTAGTGGAAACCCAGCTGAGGAAGTCTAAGATAGGTATATTGTTGCCTGGTGGTATGTACATACAGATGATGTAAAGAGCTTTTTGAGCATTTAATTGAAGTTTAGCGATGATGGCTTCAGCTTTAACATCCTGGGTTGGACAGGCTGGGAGGGTGGAGATGCTAAGATGGTTCTTAAATAGAATTGCCACTCCACCACCTTTACGTTTAGAATGATCAAGCCTATATAAATTGTACCCTTGGGGTATAATCTCAGTGTCTTTGGTGGCTGGCTTTAGCCAAGTCTCTGAGAGGCACAGGATATCAAAGTGGTGAATGTCTAACAGGGCATGTAAGTAGGGTACTTTGTTATTTACACTTCGTATATTTAGATGTCCTATGAGTAGGGTGTTATTGAAGTTAGGTTTAGATACTTGAGAGGGATATGAAGGGCCAGGGTTGGGGTGAATATCACCGCTTGTAAGGTAGGAGTATTAAGTCTGGATGTGATGTTGCTTTAGGAAGGGCTAGTTGTTTCATTCTTTTATCAGAGGGTAAGGTGAGGTGGAGAGTGCCTATGGAATTTGGGAAGGTGATAGCTAGGGTGGAGGTAGAATTTAAGAATGAGGTAAGAGATGTGGATGATAGATGTATGTTTATTTACATAGTCTGGCTGGTTTTAAAAGAAGGTAAGAAGGTAAGAAGAATAAAGGGAGGTAGAGAATAATGCTAAGAATATCAACATGGTGGGTAAGTATGGAGTCATATGTAGAAGTGGTGAGATAAGGGAAGTTATAAAGTAGTAGTGGAAGAAAGGGTAGGAGAGGTGGTGTTATAGGTATAACTTAGGTATATATATCTTGCAAATACACATGGATTTGCAGTGGTATAACTAGGTATATATATCTTGCATAGGTATAACTAGGTATATATATCTTGCATAGGTATAACTTAGGTATATATATCTTGCAAATACACATGGATTTGCAGTGACTCAGTGACGCAGTCTGTTAAATGCCTTGCATGGAGTACAGTTTGCCACACACAGTCCTGGGTTCAAATACAGTTTTCTCTATCAGTTCAGTTACATTATTGTGAAGACAGCAAGTCATGACTGAGTCATGCAATCCTAATCTGCACAGGTTATTAATAGTTAATGAATTTCTACCCACTTTTGCAAGTCAGAGGCCTGCATGTAGGGACACAGTACACATATCTGTATAGCCTAACTAAATGTTGCCTACTACTCTGTTATTGGCAGTGTTGCATAACAGACTTAGCTTACTCACATGCCTTGATTGGACTGTACAGGGTACCCTTACCCTGGCTCTGCTGTAATGACAGTGCTGACACAGCTGCCACAGTTACACGTACAGCATGTTGTCCTCAATAGTGTTCACTCTCCCCCTATGTGTGCTAGGCTGCAGCAGCTGCTGCAAACTGTAGCGTAGACAGCTGTATGTAAAGGTAGCTGCTACAGACCTACCATATGTCTGAACCCTCTAGAACAAGGGATCCGGAGACAGCCACATGCAGTGGGGAACAGCTCTCTATGAGACTTCACTGAAACTCAGAGCAGATTTCACAAAGTATACCAGAAGCAAAGTTCAAAGAAGAAGTGTTGCACTCCAGCAGGTATGTAATAGTCTCTCCATATAACAGGATGTGGACGGGAGGATAGACGTATGGGGAATAGAGATTACAACAGTAAGCCTATCTTAGATCTATGGTAATGACATGTCACTGATACTCTGCTGTCCTACACCTACAGGCATGACTCTCAACTGTCCCTGATTTCTAATCACATCTCAGCTCTGTCCCTGTCAATCCCTCCTACAACAGTTGGCTTTTGTAGGGAAGCTAGTGGATTACACATATTACATAGTGACAATGTGTAAGGGTGTACACTTCTGTAACATCAAATGATGTATGGTAATTCACCCCCATCATTCAGTCACTGTCTCACATACATAGTTCTAACATTTTAAAAGTGTCCCTGAATGTCCCTGATGACTGGCTAAGTCCCTGTTTCTGTTGACATATGTCCCTGTTTGGTTGACGGCTATGCCTAACATATCTGTCAACCTCTTACAGCTTGAAGCCAGGACAAAGCCATAATTAATGGGGTGACAGAGGCCCGAACTCAGCTACAGTATTTTAATATTTGTCAGAGATCCACAAGTTTGTGTGAAAATGACCAAAACTATGAGGCAAACATCCTGACAATCTGCTAACATCTGTATAGTTGAGAGCTATGATGGGTACAGGGAACATATAGTACAACAGGTTTGCATTGTTTTCTGTCATTGTAGCACACTGTGTTGATGGACTGTCCCCATACTGTTGTAATAGCACACTGTTAATTGTCTGGCATTGGCTATATGACAGAGTGAGAGTTTGCCCACAGGGGACACACCACAGTAAAATGCACTGCTGGGTGTTGGAACACATAGCAGAATCTGTCACAGCACACAGGGACATACCCCAGTATTGCTACTATCTGGGTGGTATCCGCACACATAGAGTGTTGCTAGACTGTGGGGTATGACGTGTGAAGGAGCAGTGGATAGTGCAAGCCATTATAGGTGTGCTGGAGATGTCCATACTAGATGTCTACATATCTGGTCCTGTAATGTGTTCCCCTTTTGTTGTCTTTCAGGGACCATATACCACCAAAGACATATGTCCCCTTCTCAGAGGCGGAGAATGACATGATAGTCGATGGATTGAGACAGCACCATCAGATCTTTTTGTCCAGGGGAAGGCATAATCATGAGCAGCAGGCAGCATTGTGAGCAGACCTTGTGCAGAATGTCAGTCAGTTTGGCTGACAGGACAGGACATATGAGCAGGTCCGACACCAGGCCACAGACATGCTGAATGCTGCATGACAAAGGGCAGCTGATGTTTCCAGGGATTGTGCTGCCACCGGTGGAGGGCCTGCTACAGTACATCCACTCACAGCCACAGAGGAATTCCTGGTGAGCCTAGGAACATGCAACAGCCCCCAGGCATCCATCACAACATCCATCATGGAGGTGGGTGGCACAGTGCCCACAACAGAGGAGTGTCTGGGTAAGAGTATTGTGTTCACTAGTGTAATACTGTATCAGTCATTGTGGCAGTCTGTACATACCTGTACATGGGTATTTGGTCTATCTGCATTAGGGGGGTCAGTTACAGTATATGCACAGTTGTGTACACATTCTCAGAATGTCAGCAAATACAGTTAGTATCACAGTAGCCGCTGTGCATGTGGATATATGGACATATTTCCTTGTAGTGCTGCAACATTTGGTGGTGCTGATAATACCTCTCGCTCACCTTTTTATAAGTCTGTGAGGAGTGTCCCAAGTCCATGGTCCTGTACCTGGTAAGTGTGATACAGTTTTTTATGGATCATGTATACCCCATGAAAGTTAAGGCCTGCTATATTGCCCTATGTACAAATGTTGTGTTTGGCCAGTGTAGAATATTTGTATGTTCCATTCTGGAACAGATAACTACGACTCTTAGACTGGTTAGACACGGGTGTGTATTTGAATGACCATCAAAACCAAAAAACAATGGAGATGTAGATGTAATGAATATCCCAATGAAAAAAAAAATCCAAAACTTTATTTTATTAAGTAAAATCACAGTACCACCTGCTGTCACAACCATCAACACATCTGCACTTGTAGTTATGAGAAGCTACGCAGCCTGGAATACATGAGGCAATTACACAAACATGCCTGTTCAAACACAAAAGGGAGATGCTTCATACCAGAGGCAGTGACACTAGTACTGGCATATCATTCTCAAGATAGGTGTACTGGGTTTTATGTGTAGGTCTGTCACATATAGTGTCATATTTCATACCTTACAGGCAAATTGTACTGACAACTTTACCTGGATGTGACTGTTGTGCATGTTATAAAGTGGCTGACTTGTCTTTATATGTTGGTGTGAGGTTGTCTGTTGTGCATGGGAGTGGAAATGGGAAGATGTGTGACTGGTAATGCAGTTGTGGATCCTCATTTGTATGAGTCTGTGTGGATTACCATACATAAAAGTGCAGGTAGTAATGTACTGCTGTTGTCTTGGTTTTAACAGGTGACTGGGGGGTTGGAGTCTGTCTCCCTCACAACCTGATGTCAGTGTCTCCTCGGACTCTGATGATGATGGTGGCCATAGTGAGGCACAGGTGGGGTTGTTGGGGAATGAATCTGTCTCAAAGGTTGACATCCATCTTCTGTCCCCATTTCTCCACTCACAGTTAGTATGCCCACACATACCCAATTTCCAGAGGCCACAGATACTGAACAGTCAGAGGGTGGTGACATTGAACAGGACAGTGTGGCAACTTTGGCATAAGTGAGTGCAGGCACTGGCCATAGCTAGAGAGATGGTGAGGTCCCATACAGGTGGATTGACAGGGGTGCTAGTAGGAGGACTGCTGTCCATCCACCAGCTGTTGCAGGCATCACATCATGGGTCACTCGCTGCATTGTTTGGGCTATCATGGAGGCACAGGCACATTCTGAATGCAACACCAAATGGATGTTTAGGGTTATGGATGCAGCAAAGTCTGACATCCGTGACAGCATCCACCACATTGTGGACACCCTGAAATGGTTCACTGATGTAGTGGACAGACGGTGGGCTGAGACAGTGTCTGTCCAGGACCACCCATTGTCTGTGCTGGAACATCTGGTTGGAGTTAGGCATTGGACATGTGGACAAAAGGCAGCAACACCATGTGCTGAGAGTCCATGTGGCCATGCAAGCCTCACTTCCATAGTGGCAGTACCTCCTCTGCTACAGAGGAAAGTTCTGTCCACACCACAATATGGCAGGCCATGGTCCTGTGGGGGACACAGCCCCAGCATTTTGCAGTAACCATCGTGTACTAGCCCCGCATCTGATCTTGAGCATGGTGGTGCCAGGGCTACTCCTGGCAGAGCCAGTTCCCGTGTTCATGGCCTGAGATGGTGAACTGTCCACTCTACCATGTACAGTCCATAGCTGTCCAACATACACACATGTAGGGCTAACACTGGGCTTGACTGTGTACACGCACACACTCAAACACCACTGTCACACTCAGGTCACCTACAGACGCACACGGCACCTATCCATGGTCCATCTAACCGTCACCTCTCAAGACTCACCCACATGCTGTCAACTGTTTGACACAGCCTAGACCTCCAGCACCATACACTTCACCCTGTGCATTTGATGATCACTGTGTCACATCCCTGCCATCCGTACCATTGAGTCAGAGCAATGCTACCATGTGTCTGACGCGCAGGGTGTCTATATCACTTGTCATGTACTTCTGTAGTGCAGTATTGTTTTGCCATGTCACTTGTTGTGGGCCACTACAGGTGCTGTACACTGGCATGTGTCAAGACTACACAGCACACTTTGTGTATCTTTGTTGCATGATGTTGGACTGGTGGTAGTGTTACAGAATGACAGTTAAGTCACTAATCTGTGTATGTTTCTGTTCCAGGAGTCTGAAGGGATACACTATGGACACATGGCAGTAATACCGTGACACAGAATGACATGGCAGCACACCAGAAATATGACATCAGCAAGGTATGGCAGTATACGTGTATGGCACCCTAGATGAATATGTGTAGAACAGTCTATCACGGACAATGGGGGCAATCAGCTTATTCATGCATTCGTAGTTTGTGTAAGGTCTTCTACCCTGGCCACATGTCACTGGGTTATCTGAACTTACAAATCTAAAACATGTGGTGATGGCATTGACACATCTACAAATATGCTGTGTCCAGGTCAGACAGGTGGTGGACATTGGTTATGATAATGTAAAGTAGGGCAATTTAGGGCCAGCAGCTAGTCACAGGGCCAAAAAGTGCATAATCATTGCATTGGGATATTCCATAAGGCCATGTCTGTGGTGCTTTACAGGGATATATTTACACACATACAGAGTTGGCTAATGTGAGATTAGAGCCTGTACCTATCTATTATTATACATTATAGCTCACAGTAGTTATTACATGTGCCACAGAGTTTATGTGAGATGACAGTATCAGCCACCTCTCTTAAGGTAGATGACATGAGCATGCCTTGTAGACGGGGGCAATGTAGAGTTCAGCAGCTAGGTCACAGGACCATAAAATGCATAGCCATTGCACAGGGATAGCCTATACAGGCTGTCTGTAGTGCTTCATGGGGATATGTTTAGAAACATGCACACAGAGTTGCCTGATGTGAGATTAGAACCCATACCTGTCTACTATTACATACTATACCTTGCAGTACTTATCACATTCTCCACGGAGTTCATCTGTTGCATATGTGATTGCAGGCACAGTACTTGTGGAGTACGCAGGGTAGCCTTGTGTTAGACAGCATGTGTGGCCTGCAGAGTGATTTTGCTTGGTACTGTAATTGTATCTAGTGTCCTAGGAGTGGGGTACCTGTCACTATCCCTGCTGTGTGTGTACAGTTAGCAGTATGGCCATATGTGGCTGATTGCAGTTAGATAGGCAAACATGTTGCCAGGAACATGATGGCCTGCCCACGGCATGTGTTAAACCATTGTACAGTGCAACACTTGCTCACCTGTGTCTGTCTACAAGGTGGCATTACACAAGCACAGGGTCTGTGGGTGAGTGGTGGATTATGTACTGTTGCAGCCTTGGTGTTGTTCCTTTGGGCAACTGTTTTAATGTGTGAGTGCAGATAACCTCAGCATTCTGAAGGTATGCGGGGAAATCCATACATCCCCACATTTATTTATATATATATATATATATATATATATATATATATATATATATATATATATATATGGATCACCTTTATATCCAACGTGATTACCGAAATTCACACTAATCACCGACATCAAAAGACTGACAACTAAAATCGACAAGCTAAAAAACACGAATACCGACAACGAAAACACCGAAACCATTACACCAACACACTACGTACGAAAACAACACAGTACACTACATAACATATCCACTATCCCTAACCCAAACCCTAACCCTAAGGTCCGACACTACCGCACACTTACCCTACCTGCACCCTAACCCTAACTCATTTACCCACCCCTAACCCCAAGATCCGACACTAGACACTCACCCTACCTGCACCCTAACCCTAACTCACTTACCCACCCCTCGAACCCCACGATCCAACACTCACCGCACACTCACCCTACCTGCACCCTAACCCTAACTCACTTACCCACCCCTAACCCCAAGATCCGACACACACTCACCCTACCTGCACCCTAACCCTAACTCACTTACCCACCCCTAACCCCAAGGTCCGACACTAGACACTCACCCTACCTGCACCCTAACCCTAACTCACTTAACCCACCCCTAAACCCACAGTCCTCACTATCGCACACTTACCTGTCCGCTCCGTAACACTAAATCCCTCACTTTCGATCGCACTCTTACGAGTCCGTTGGGTTCTCACCTTGTCGGTCATCTGCGTTGTCGGTGTTTTCGTCCCGTCGGATTCCGTGTCGGCGAAACGCGTTGTCGGGCATCTGAAGGTGTCCCATATATATATATGTGTGTGTGTGTGTGTGTGTGTGTGTGTGTGTGTGTGTGTGTGTGTGTGTGTATGTGTGTGTGTACATATGTATATATATATATATATATATATATATATATATATATATATATATTTATATATATATATATATATAATGTGTGTAATAGGGATGTCGCTATAAATGTTGCTTCATGTGTGTACATTATGTATATGACGTGTGTAGATATATGTCGAAATTTTATGTATTGTACTATATATATATATATATATATATATATATATATCTATATATATATATTTATATATATGTATATATATATATATATATATATATATATATATATATATATAGATATATATATATATATATATATATCAATATTATATGTATATAGGGTACATACTGATAGATACACTAGGCATGTGGGAGGGGGATAAGGTCAGACAGTTACGTTGCGGTAGCTGTCTGTATGCACATATGTATTTCCACATAGCAGGTCTTTGTGAGGAAGAGGCAACAGAATAGTACTCAGGTTAGCTAAGTGTAGGAGCATGCCTAGTGGGACTGTCAGTACTTACAAGGTGACTCTAAGCCAGAGCTACCTATACTCCAGGCCAGGTTTTGTGTGGTACAGACATTGGCAGCTGCACCTGTTTCCGCAGTACAGCACTTCCCTGACATCGTCCATGAGATTTCCTGGCTTTGTGTTGTAAATAATATGTGACTGGGGTACATGATGTAACACTTCCTACAGGGTGACAGTCTGCATACCTCTCACCATACCTCTCAACTTCTTACCGCAAGAAATCAAGACAAAGCCATTAATAAAAGTGGGACAAAGGCCCAAAACTAGAGATAATGTTTTTAATAATGCATTTACAAACTTAAAAAGGTGATAGAATAATAGGTGTTGCTTTAACATGAATTTTCTGAAGGGTATGAAGTCTGACACACAGATGCCTGTCATTATTTTCTAGCTTCAGTCTTTAATGATTTACCACTAATTTGCCAGAAAACCACAATTTTATGAACAATGCACCAAATATATGAGGCAAAACTCTGTACAGTTGGAAGGTATGCCTTTCACTGTACATGTTTTGTCATAATGTCCAGCAATTCACCCCATATGTCTTGCCTGTTCCTCATAAATTTGTGGTGTTTCAGTAAAATGTTGTATAAGGCAGTCAGTGAATACTACTAACTACAGACAAACATTTGAGCATTGGACTTTATATCCCTTAGATATGCTGTACTGATCCAACCTGTTCAGAGCATCTGACTGTCTATAGTTTTGGTCCTGTGTCCCCCCATTCTCTCTTGCTTTGTCCATCTTTCATGCAATAACAGATTGAGGGGTATGACAGTCTGTGGGGATACCACCATATGACTACCTCATATGCAGAAGACGTGGGTACTGCTAGATTCAAACCATCAACACCATCACCCATTATAATGTCCCTAGCCTACTGAGCCACACAGGTAGCCAGACAGGGATGCATCATTCATCACACAATCAACACAGGCATACATTCCCACCTCTGCATTACATGAGACATAGAACGTGTGGCCAGGGTGTGTTTCACAGCCCTGGAATTGGCTGGTCTGCTGATGTATCATTGCAGATTTACTGTTACAGCAGTTGTATGGGTACACTGATGTGTTGGTGGTAGGGGATGACCAGCCCATGCTCTGCTGGCATAAACAGTTGTGGGACTGCCGTGTGACCCCACTGTTTGCCATCTCCCTTGAATAATGTAGTGGACTTTTCAGTAATGTGGTAGTGCATATTATGGAGTACATACTTTTGGACAAAGTACCTGTTGTCCCAAATGGCTGTTAGATCTTCCCAGGTAGCTAAGTAGCCCATTACATTCCCTTGCATACGTGTGGTATGTCCATACATATGCTACCGTATGCTAGTATCCCTTACAAGTGGTCGATAAGTGTGTGGCTTACCTTGCAAATGCTGCAGTTGGCAGACCTATAGTTCAGGACTGACTCTGTCTGATGCATGTAGTGCACAGCCAATTCATGGCTAGGTACAGGGTGTGTGGGCTGGCTGGCATTATTTTTACTAATATGTATGCAAACCAGAGTAAGGTGTCAGTCCCTAGGGTCCTAGGTTGTCTGTGCATATGCTATGCATTGTCTCTTGGCCTAGGCCAGGTTATACTGGGCACGCTAACATCTGCCTACAGGGACAACTTCAGGGGATTCCTCCTTGGAGTCCCCCTGTGGGTGTGGCTGTTATGACCTAGGCACTGGTGGGGGGCTGTGTATTCCTTCCCTTTGCTGATCCTGCTGCAGCTATTTCCACAAGAGCATACTGTGTAGCATAGCAGATACTGCGAACATGTGTGCACATGTGGCTGGAGAGTACTGCAGGGCTACACCAGATATATCAAGGCACTGGAATCATGACTTCAGCAGCCCAAACACGTGCTTTATGATGTTCCTAGTTTGAGCATGTGCCACATAATGGTGTTCTTCAGTGGGTTTGTGTGTGCATTGATGGGTGTCATCATCCACGGTTCCAGTGCATAGCCAGCATCCCCCCATAAATGGCTGTATGAGATGTCCCCCCAGCAAACATCTGGTATAGCTGTGATGTATGCTGGATATGGGAGCCATGATAACTGCCAGGGCTGCCAGCACACACATTCATGATAATGCCCTGGACATTGCACATGACCTGGCAGTTGATGGAGCGATACCCCTTGCGGTTGAAGTAGATTCTACCCTCCTCACTGGGTGGTGCTTTGATGTGTACATGAGTGCAATCTATGGCACCCAGAACCTCAGGGTAGTGTGCTACATGGTAAAAGTGTTGCATACTGCTGGACCTCATCTCAAGGTTGAGGGGAATGTGGTAGCATGGCATTCAGGAATGGGTGGAGTACCCTGGATGCTAATGCATGTGAGACCCCCGTCTGTCCCCAGTTGGTCTTTGGAAAGTACTTGTAGTTAGTATCCTAAGAGATGCACATACCTTTGTTTCCACTGGGATGTTTTTGCCTCTGTTAGCTCTGGGTCTGAGTCAGGGTCGGCTGAGCTCAATGAGTTCTTTTAGTATGTCCCTGTCTAGCTCATGTAGCTCCTGAAAGGTTACTCTGGGCCTGAATACTCTTCTCCTTCTCAGTCTAGGCCTATTGTCAGCAACAGCAGCATTGACCTCAGCATCTAGCACATACATATGTAGCAGACCTGCAGCAGTCCCTAGTATTCCCTCAATTAAAACTGTCAAGTGTGTACTCCACTGGTGCAGAGTATGGGGGTGCAATCAGATTGTAGGGTGTATGCAACAATTATAGTGCTCTGCTGTAGGTGCAGCCTGTGTGATTGGCTACCTATGATGCATTCCACCAGCCAAGTACATCATTAAGGACTGTTAACGAATCTAGTTCAAATGAAACAGGAGTCATCAGAAATCATTGTCTTTCTTAGCCAATTTTTTTTTTTTTTTTGCAACAGCCTTCCTTGCTCAGCACTGTGGCGGGCTGCACAAACACATGACGCGAAGGTAAACAGTGCCCAGCACTCAATGTGCACACTCCTATCAAAGGTCATTCACAGCACAGCGATGCGCTGTGCAAACATGATGAAACATGTGCCCCAAAGGTAAACAAAGCTTAGCAGACACTGTACACCCCCGCTCAGCACAGCGGTGAGCCACACAAACAAGCACCACTGAGCTCCAATGAGGTTACAAGTCCTTAGACACACCCCACTTTGATGTCAGCTATCTGCTGTGTGGACACCACCATGGTTCTGTGCCTACATGGATGAGATCTGCGAACATGGATACCCATGTGTGATATTCAGTAACCCCAGTTCATTTGCATAGGGATCTATACACACAACCTGGAAACAACACGGTTCCAGGCACTGCCTTCATAGCAACAGAACCATTCCACCATTGTAGATACTCCACGCAGAGTCCTATAATATATTACTGTCATATACTAATAAGTTTGGTTTTTACACATTTTTTTTTCTTTTTCATAAAAGCACGTTTGGGCACTGTGGTAGACCACACAAACAAACCTCAATTATTAAAAAAAATAAAGTTATTTTAAATTATTTTCCATATGGTTTTGGACACACAGTAGATAGTTTTGTACATATCTGTGTCTGCTATGCTATTTCTGCCCATCTGCCTCCCCTTTTACGGCCCCTGTTGGTTTGTTTACATCCTGTACAAGGAATTTTTCCATGTACACTACAGACACCAACACAGGGTCTGCAGAGCTGCCTCTCTGATTCATGGATTGCTCTAGCTCCCTCATTTGTATGCAGCTCACCTGCTT
Organism: Protopterus annectens; assembly: GCF_019279795.1. Classification (NCBI taxonomy): domain Eukaryota; kingdom Metazoa; phylum Chordata; order Ceratodontiformes; family Protopteridae; genus Protopterus; species Protopterus annectens. The sequence goes on from NC_056727.1 coordinate 766,815,290, forward strand.
ATCAGGTGATTTACATGCCACGGATACTTCCGTGTAGGCACGCTCGTGCTCCCTGCTCAGCACAGTTTACTGGATTGCATACCTGCTTACTTTCGTGTAGCAGTGTGCCACTATGATTACATGGAACAAGTGTCCATGTAGGCATTATTAAAATCCCCCCATAATTTTAACCACTTTCCATAACTTGTAACCATTTCATAATTTGTTGAATACCATTCTTATTGTTACATATATTTTTATATAAAAACTATTAATATCTTCCCCGTCAAAAAATCCATAACTTGTAAAACAAAATGGAACAATATTATCCACATCTGTATCATCTACAATGTTGGTTGCTCTATACATTAATTTATCTAAAGATGTCTTTTATATAGTTCTACTCTTACTTTATATGCTAAAGAATCCCAAGAGCATATTATACTATTATATTCAAGAAACATGTAACTAACATAATTCTGTATTATAACCTCACCCAAATAAATGTGTCTTTTCTTCTTTTCTTTTGTATTTCATGCTGTCATTTACATACATCTTTATGAGACCCCTGCCATGTAAACTCCCACATTCTGGTTTATATTTTATTATTTTCTTTCTACCTGAAATTGCTTTTAAAATTTTACCTCCTGGAATATTCTAGCTAGGCATGTTAGAATATTTTCTTAGTATTATACTATATAATACCGGCACTTGCTCAAAACTCATAGCAAGCAGTAATAAACCTTAGCACTAGACCCCCCCCTCCATACTGTAGAGAAGGACAAGGGTCTGTATTCGACCTTACCAGCCAATCAGTAAAACAGTTCACTGTACCTATCCAGGCATGCCCAAAGGGCAGTTTCAGGTGTACTCTCTGGTCCAACTGGTGAATCTGGGCATTTTGAGGCAATGTTGCAATTGCGTCATGTACACAGGCAACCCTTTCCTCTTTCCACCAAACACTAATACATGCGAGAGATGCCATTATACAGCCAAACTGGAGGCTAAGCTCTCTCAACCCAAGACTGGACAAGACAGTCAAGAGGAGAAGGGAATTACTTGCATCACACCACCAGTCTCACATAGACCTATGAAACCAGCACCGGAAAAAAACACATAAATACACAAAAACATACTCGGACACTCTAAATAAAAATCTGCAAAAGCAACAGAGACCTCCAAAGCAGACATCCAAGCAACCTCCACCCCCCCCCAACACAAACCGTGAAACACATACTTCACAAAACCAGTGTGCCATGCCATCATAGCCCTTAAGGCAAAATAACATACCCAACACACTAGTAATAGGTAACTCTATAGTCAAGCACACTGACGTCCCACTCACTAGGCTGAACAAGGAGAAGGTTACTGTTAGCTGCCTGACGGGTACCAGTATCCACCACATAACACAAGCACTCAGGTCACTCCAGAACAAGTACAAATATGACTCTGTCATTGTCCATGTTGGTGTGAATGACCTGAGCCACACCTCCCTGGACTACATGAAAAGAGGCATGGAGAAGCTCTCTGATCACGTAGCCCAGGCTGGTATGACCCTGACCCTGAGTAGCATCCTTTCCTCACCAAGAATGATACCACAGTATAGAGAAAAAATTATCGATTTCAACAATTGGCTAAGCTTCTGGTGTCATTCAAAGGGGATCCAGTGTCTGTCAGCCTGGGATGACATACTCGACAAGCCACACTGCTTAACTAGAGATGGCTTGCACCTGTCACCCTTAGGCTTTCAAATACTGGCCAAGTCACTTGCCAGCCGCATAGTGCCTTTTTTAGGCAAGGCTCAAAAGACAAACTCACCGCCGTAAATAGCACAAGTAACAAAAAACTGAGGGTAATGCTACTCAATGCCAGAAGTGTAAACCTCAAAATGCACACACTCGAGGCACTCCTCAGTATGGAGAAAATCAATGTCTGTGCAGTAACAGAAACCTGGTTTAAGGCACCAGAGAGCACCCCAGCACTACCAGGCTACAACTCATACCATACATTTCGGCCACAAAACCTGGACCAAAATACAAAAGGCAGGGGAGTATCCATATTCATCAAGGATACCCACACCTCCAGGTTAGTGGCACAGCACGATGCTTCAGTGATCATCCACATGCAACTAACAATGGGCAAAACTGCTATTCAAATTATAGCTTGCTCCAGATCACCCACCATGTCCCAGGACCCCCTCTCTGCATTCCTGGAAATACTGGGAAACATAAAGGTCCTACCAAACACCCTGATATTGGGTGATTTCAATTACCCAAACATTAACTGGGAGAACTACTCAAGTACAAACTCCCTTGCCCAGCATTTTCTAGAATTTATAAACACAAATGCCCTGGATCAACTGGTCAGTACCCCCACCAAAGATGACAACATATTGGACCTGGTCATCACCAACATGGGTCAACCCCTTGCTGGTTAGATCTGACCATAAACTAATCACTCTGGATATCCACATTCCGCCATCATGCCTGGTCAAAGAAACCAGCATGAAAAACTTTTCAAAAACAAACTTCACATTACTTAAGACTGAGGTGGGAAGTTTCAAAGCCCCCATGCTAAAGGATAATGCTGTCCAAGCTGCAAAATCCTTTACTAATGTACTCTACATGCACCTACGAGAATGCATGGATCATGCTATCCCAAACAAAACCAAGAATCACTCCTCCAAGAAAAGGAAACCAGTCTGGTGGACCCCTGCCATAAACAAGCTATACAATAGTAGGAGGAAACTAGTACAGAAAAGAGTAAAATCCCAAGAAGGGAAGACATCCCTGATCAATATCAGCAAGAAACAACATTCCCTCATAAAATCATCCAAGCCTAGCTTCGAAAGAAAAATTGCCATGGACTCCAAAGATAACCACAAGGCATTCTTTAGCTATGTCAAGAATCTAAGTGGCAATTCTCAGATCTGCTCGGAGTTAGTGCAGAATGCCACAAAATACACTGAACTGACCGATATAGCCAACATCCTGGCAGACAGGTTCAGTGCAAACTTCACCCCCCCTCACCCCCAAAAGGACCCATAACTATACCAGAAGAATGCAGTGCCCCTGAAATCACAGACACTCAGGTTAAAACAGCCCACTTCAAAGCCAAAAACACAGCATCAATTGGACTGGACAGTGTCCCAGGCTGCGTCCTACATGAGATGAAAGATGAATTAACCCCTCACCTAAACACACTGTTTAAACTCAGCCTCTCCACATGCTACGTGCCCACAGAGTGGTGCACAGCAATGGTTATTCCACTCCACAAAGGTGGAGCCACAATGGACCCCAGGAACTATTGCCCTGTAGGCCTGACTAGCTTGGTCTGCAAAGCTATGGAGCACATCATCATGGATCTCATTAACAGAGACATTGGAAACCTCCAAACACTGGACCCTACCCAGTTCGGCTTTGTTAAGGGTAGATCATGTCTCCTAAACCTGGTGGACTTCTTTGAGACAGTTACCTAGGCTATAGACAAGGGAAAGGTGGTCCACACAGCTTACCTAGACCTTGCAAAGGCCTTTGACACCATTCCCCACTCAGGTGTTATAGACAAGCTCACCAGCCTGAACATAAACCCCTACATCACGAGATAGGTTGCCAACTGGCTCACGGACAGAACCCACATGGTAAGGGGTGCAGGAGCTAGATCTGATAAACCGGTTACAAGTGGCATTCCCCAGGGCTCAGTCCTAGGACCCATCCTGTTCAGCATATACTTCTCAGAGGTACAGGCAAACACAGCAGGACTATGGCTGACCAAGTTCACAGACGACTGCAAACTAGGGGTTATAATTAACTCTCCAGCTGACACAGACATCGACCAAAAAGGTCTCACTGAGAGAGATACCTGGTGTCAAAACCATGGCCTCAAGCTAAATGCCAAAAAGTGCATAGCCATCCCCTTTGGAAAAAACAAAGTACCCACAAACTACCACATAGGTGGTAGCACCCTAAATACGATAGACATAATAAGGGATTTGGGGACCCAAGTATATAGTAACCTCTTTTTCGATAATCACATTGCAAAGTGGTTAGAAAATCCTTCTATGTGGCCCACCAAATCTCAAATGGGTTTGCATCCAGATCAAAAGAGGTAATTGGGCCCCTCTACGCATTACTCATCAGATCCATCATAGAGTACAATGTCTCATTTGGGATGTACCTTACAAGACACCTGCAACAACTGGAAAGACCACAGAAGTACCTTACCAAGAGGATCACTAGCCTCAAGCAGATGCCTATGTAGCTCGACTGAAGAAACTCTAGTTGTACTTGGTGTCATAACGCCTACTCAGAGGTGATCTCTGCCTGACATACAAGGACATGTCCAACCCAGAATTGATGGAGATGCTCCACCTAAAAAAAACCATATCCCCTCGAGCCACAAGCTCCAGGGATCTAAACCTCACCACAACAATAAATAAGACGTGCTGGAGGGATAGGTTCCTGTCCCAGAGACTTCCCATGCTTTGGAACAAGATTCCAATCTACATTAGGCAGATCTCTTTGTTAACCCTCTTCAAGAGAAACCTTGACAAGTGGATGGGATACAGAAAGTTTACCCCAGAGATCACTTCAATAGCTTTGCTGGACAGAGGCACAGGGAACTAATCTAAGGGGGCAGTGAAAGCCAACACATTCTGGCAAGGCTTATAAATGACTTCAGGCAGATAGCCTAGTACCTACCTGTGAACCTATAATTAACTTCTATTACACATTTAATTCTCACAGATTCTTCTGTAACAAATACCTTTTGCTATGTTCATATTGAAAAGTCTTATCCACATTCAGTTTCCCCATATTCTCCTAATCCTGACAAAAAAAAACATAAAAAGCTTTCTAAATAATTTCCTTTGTAATTATCCATCATTAAACAAAAGCTCTGTTGCTTTTCCTGAATGAACTGAAGCTAAAAGAACTACTGGCTAAATCTTTCCAAGTCCCCTTCCTCATCCTTAGTATCTGAAATTCCTCTTTTAATGTAGTTCTGTTGTGAAGCCCATATAACTGAAATAATAAATCCACCCTTTTTCAGATTGGTCAAATAAAAGATAAATTCACCTGTAGTATAAACATTATGTAGCAACACAAACATTGGGGGGGAATTCAGTAATCCTCCGTGTAGGATGAATGAAGTCCTACTCTGAGACTGCCGTCTAAGAGTTAGACGTCAGTGCATCATGCATATGCATGAGGGCGCGCTGACTCAACTCCGAGGCTAACACGGAGCATGTAGGAGTGCAGGGGGCATGTCAGACTGCCGAGCAGTCCAAATATCTACGCCCCTGCAAGTGCCTAACTCTGCAAATGTCAGCAGATATGAGCGAGTCCACTCAAATGTGTATACCCTCAACACTACACTCCCCCACATTCAAAAGCCCTGTACAAATGAAATAAAATGTAAAACAATTTTTTTATTATTCACCATATACCTGCCCGTATTTGCACGTGTGTGCGCAGGTGTGCCCATTGCTTAGCTACAGTTAGCAGTGTAGACATTGCAGAGGATAATAAACCACTTATATGCAAATTAAGCCAAATAGCGATAGTGTAGTGGTACAGCCTTCGCACAAAGAGGAGGCATTCCCGGTTCGAGCCCTACCAATCCCCTTTCCATTTTCTGTAGGAAATCCATGCATAAAAATAATTCCTGACATTTACCTTTTAAATTATATTAAAATGCATCGAAATGGCCTATATAGTAGTGAACGATATTTTAAATATATATAAGAAGGTGAAAATGTCATGCATACTAAAGAATGCATAAGTAACCTATCTTAAGCAATTTGAAGCACTGCTAAGCAACGTTTACCAGTATTAAGCACATTTAAGAATAATTGCTCATAGCTAAGCACTAGTTTAAATAGCGCAATAGCTTTGCGCGGAGCTGAGCATCGCACCAACTAGCAGAAACCAAACATGTTTGCACGGAGGCACGCACCACACTAACTAGCGCAACATCGGGCAACGTAGAGCAACGTCGAGCAACATTGGGCAAAGTTGAGCAAAGTTGGCTAAACACAGCCACACCCCCTACCGGTCAGGCCAGTAGTAAAATAAAAAAGCAATGACAGGTCTCGAACCTGGGATAGTGTGCACCATAATCACAGTACTGATCCACTAAGCCATGACAGCATCTGATGTTCATGGACTGTCAACACACATATACATATGAATCAAAGTTTACCCAGTGCTAAGCAGGTGTGTACTCAGCTGAGAACTTTCAAATCCGGCCAATCACAAATAAGTGTGGGAAATGAGGCATATTTAAGCTCCATAGGCGGGAATACTCACCATAACTGGTTGTAGTTCCCATCTGCAGACAGGAATGGCTGGTGTCGGAGAGGGCTCTTGCTTCTGAGCGCAATGGTGGGGCATTGAGGAGTCAAATGTGATGGTTTGGCTCCTCGTCCGTCATCATGATGTTAGACTCCTGCAGGGCCAGTTCCAGGGCACGGAATACAAAGTGGAGGCCTGGAACCGTCTTGCACATTAACTCACCAGTGCCACAGGTGTCTCTTGGACTGGTGAGCAGGTTAGACATCACCATGCAGACCTGAAGAGATGCAAGCAGGACCAACTGAGCCAATGGATACAGGAGGCCCATGGGATGTAGAATGCCCCACTACTGAGTAGGTAGCCATGGACTGAAGTATGTAAAAATTGCCAGTGTAGTTGATAGTATGGATAGGTATAAGTCTCAATATCACTTCATTTACTTCACAGCTGCAGGTATCCATGCTGCAAATCAGCAAGCCTATGCAGATAGGCTGCTAAGGCTGCGCCACCAGGCAGGTTACTAATTTTCTGCATGTACAAAAGACTCAACAACAACAACAACTGTTATATAAAATAAGTGAGAGAGCCTGACTAAAAGTGTCTTAGCCCGATAATAAAGGTATAATAAGGCTTGAATAACCTCTCTGCATGAACTGTTATGTAAAATAAGTGAGAGAGCCTGAAAAAGAATGTTGTAACCCATTAATAAAGGTATAATAAGTCCTGAATGAATTTTCTGCATGTATTGTTATACAGAATAAGTGAGAGAGCCTGAAAAAGAGTGTTGTAAACTGTAAATGAATGTATAATACATCCTGAATAAGATGTCTGCATGCACTGTAATAACAAATAAATTAGAGAGCCACTAGAAAAGTGTGTAATGTAATTAATAAAGGTATAACACCTGTAGTGTGTCCGTATCACTTTCTTTGAAATGTTGATGTGCTCTTGCAGTATAGAAATAGTAGTGTTGTATTAAGCGCTGTCAACCCACACTTGGGTAGGCCCATAGAAAGAGGATGAAGGGAGTGCCAGTATCTCTTAAGCATATATACAGTCCTCAACTGTAGTTTCAAGGCTGGCATGTATAGGTAAATCTGGCACATGAGTAGCTTGTAATTGTGTGCACTGGAAATGTCAGTGTGCTGCTAAAAATGTATGGGGCTGTTAAAACATAACTGATAATGTCACCTGAACACATCCAGATATGTAGACATATGAATATAAATAAAATATATCACGTAGCAGTAACATCTGCATCCTGGACAGTTTGTATATTAGATACAGGTCAGGTACATAATGAACTAGCAAAACACATCCCACAACATAATGGACATTGCCTAGTGTAATAATACATGTAGGGGATATATGCCTGCAGTCAATAGGAATGTAGTGTAAACTATAAGTTCATATAAGTTGTTAATGGAGGTATCTTTTTACACCCTACTGTATGTGCATAAACAATGCAATTCCACACCACAATGGATATGTGTAATCTCAAAACATTTGTTGGGACATATGTCCTATTGGTTTATAAATATTTGCATAACTTTGATGCATGTGCCCTGTTCAAACATCACAATCTTGGTGGCCTGTTGCCACCAATCATTCCTGCATGCTTTTGGAATGCCCACTGTTGTTCAATATAGGCATGTGTTATGCTTGCTGTTCAACTGTTGGAACTGTGGTGTATTGGGTTAATGGGAATATTACTGCATGCTGTTACAACTAATTTGGAATGCTGTTAGCTGTGATGTCATTAAATACACCTAAACACAGAATGTATGGGAAGGCCGGTCCCAGTGGACCTACCTGTCCCACTTCAGCTGGCGATGGCACCTGCCACAAGCAGGTCCAGTGCCCATCCCGGGACCTCCTCCTCCGTTGGCCCTGTGCCACCTTCAGGTGGAAGCACTGCAGGGGATGGGGCTCATCCCCCCCGTGCAAGTGTGGCCAGAGGAGGGCCACCTGTCACCCTCTGAAGGCTCTGGGCTGTGATGCGTAGGAAGATCCAGCGTTCAGTCGCTGATCCCCTATGCCAGCTTGAGACAAGAGAGGCATGAATCACGGGTGAGCCTGTCTCTCCTACACAGCCCCCAGCACAGCCACCCTCTGGGCTGTGAAGGTGCAGTGGTGACTGCCCATGGATGAGGATCTCAGTTCCACTGTTACCATCTGTGGGCTCATGGGCTTGCGATTTCCAAACATCCTTCCCCGTCAACTGTGTTCACCCATCCCATGTTCATATTCTGCCGTATGCGTCTTGTCTGTCTTGTCTGTTTACCTCCCCAACCTACCTCCCAAAACATACCTACTTCCCCTACCCCACATTCCATTCCCACCTGAAAAAAATAGTGGGCAATCTGCTCCCACAAAAAAAATTACGCCCCATACATAGCTGCCCATTTTACACAAATGTCCGCTGGACACAGAAACTGAAATTCAGTTGGCAGTACAACATACTTTGTTGTCCTCACCCCTCTCTCAGGGGTGGAAGGTTTCACAATTCCCTCCAAATTACTAGTATATGCACAGCTGTTGCTGTTAAAGAAATGGGCAGCTATGGACCTTCCCTACACCCATCCTGCACACCCCGAGCTGTTTTCCCTACTGTCTTTCCCTCTTTGTGCCCCTTTTTCACCACTTTCCTATCTCCCCATTTTCTTTTCTTTCAAAGAAATGAGTGCAGGGATTAGCGGAAGCAAGCACTTTTAAGCAGTAGTAAGCGGGTTTGAGCGAGTGTGTGCATATGTGCGTCTAGCTAAGTATTGCTAAGCGTCGCGCAAACCCACTTACAACTGCTTAAAAGTGCCTTAGTCACCCTGCATATGAGGGGCCTTGTTCTGCTCAGCAGCAAAATAAAACACCACTGTCAGTCTCGAACCCCGGACATTGGGCACACTAGACTGCATGAAGTACCACTAGACCACAGTAGATATACAGCAGGATGTTGCTGAAATTTATATGTCATGCATCAGAATGTGTGAATGTAAAGGAAAGCTAGGAATGCCATAACACAAAACCTGTTCTGTGGAACTTTACCAGCAGTTGTTGTGGAATTGCATTACATGACTGTGATAACAGAACCAGACATTCTAGCAGTAAATACTGTTACAGCAGCACTTCGCAATCCCCACACAGTATCATAGCAGGACAATCCCCACTCAAATGTACAAAATACCAGTGTGTTCAAGGTACAGCAAGGATGTAGGTAGGCATACTCAGTACTGGAATTGTCCAGTTTCATGAGCATCCTGTGATAATGTCAACAAAATAAAAAGCACAAACAGTGCAGAAGTCACTACATTAATATCCACAGTATAGCTGTTCCCAAACAGTTCATGTGCCAAATGAAAACATCTCAGTAACTACATATGTATGGCAGCAAATTGTAGATGTTGTAAAGAAACTCCATACTCCCATGTATCTTGTGTTAGCATTTCTAGGGGGTAAGTACAATTCTACACTGTCAACTGTGTACTGGAAGAGGCAACATTCAGGTCTAAGCACAACATACAAATAACTGGCTACACACTTAGCAACAGTTAGAAGAAGTATACCAACCTTCTGACTTACACAACTGTGTCCACAGCAAACAAGCATGGTCCCCACTCTGGAATTCTGAAAGGGCTACGCCTACCTGACCTAGCAATTTATAGCACTGGGTTGCTATGACAGTGAGTACTGCAAGTACCACACAGCAGGCTGCATGCAATTGTCAAATGGTGGCCACCATTGGGTACAGAGGCCATCACATGCACATGTGCAGATACATATAAAAGCAGTCTGTACTTGCTGTCCACACATGTAATCATTCCATTGCAGGTACGGAGGGAGAGAGAGAGAGAGAGAGAGAAATAAAAGAAGAAAAGGTGATGTAAAGTAAAGAAATATAACAAAAAGAATATATTGAAAACAAATCAGTGTACTGACAAAAGAAATTATACTGAAAAAATATATTGAAAAGAAACTATATTGAAAAAAATAATTGAAATAAAATATATTGAAAAAAAATTGAAAGAAAAATATATAGAAAAAAACCTGAAAAAAATATATTGAAAAAGAAATATATTGAAAAAAATATATTGAAAGAACATTTTTAGAAAAAAAATATATTGAAAAAATATTGAAAATCAATATATTCTGAAATAAAAATATATTAAAAAAAATCTTGAACAGTAAAAGAGATATTGAAAGCAAAACATATATTGGAAAAAAATATTCCAGGATATACAGCAACAAATATGAACACATACAAAGGAAAGGTATGTAACAGCTATGTATTTACTGGAATGTAGTAGATGTTTATGAAGAGTACTCTATATAGTTTGAATGATCCATATGTGGCAGCAGTACGTATCGATGCACAGATGCCCTGCATAACCACTGGCATGGAGAAATGAGTGTGTTGCTGTGTGCAGTGGGATGTGATGGTGACATATGTAGTTCAGCATTAAATTTCAAACATCTGATCCATGTTATCTGTGTTCTGTACAGTACTATGTACAAAGTCTGTTTGGGGTAGTAGCCCATACGGTTATGCAAACATGGATGTGACAGAGTAACAAATGCATGATAGTCATATTAATGTGTAGCTTAGCATTGGCAACAGCTGTACTAGGCTAGTATGCTAATTCAGCATTAGCAGCTATGTATACACCCTCTAATATTACTGTGTGCTCACATGTGACACCTGTTCATGTTGCAGCAAGACCCAACAGGTTAGCCGTGAGGTACATGTACTTACAACAGTGTGGTCCTTGTGTGTGTATGGCACACACATATGGAGAGATCGGTCCATGTCAGATATATTAGCATCTGTACATGTGCATTGAGCAAGGGACATACTGCAGCTGTTTGTGAAAGGTGGATATATATATATATGTTGTTGAAGGTTGTTATGTGCATATTTCTATGTAGGTTGTAGTGTGTGGCAGACCAGACAGCATACAGTGCTGGTATATGACATGTGGTGGTTAAACACTGTGGGTATGATTAACCAGGTTTGCAGTGCTGCAGCCAGTGAGGCCTGCTAAAGCTACATGGGCTGAGAACACCTTCAACACATTCTGCACAACACTGTGCAATGTTATGGCATAACTGTATACGTCACAACCTTCCCATACTTGATATTCCCACCATGACAGGTGGACTGTATATGTGCCTATATGTATATCTATATGTACAGCAATGGATGTTCATATGTATGTGTGTATATAGATATATTTATATATATATATATCTCTGTATATATATATTTCTATACATATATATCTATATATATATATATATATATATATATATATATATATATATATATATATATGTATATATACACACACACACACATATATATATATATATATATATATATATATATATATATATATATATATATATATATAGAGAGAGAGAGAGAGACACGGTCATAATTACTACAACAGATGCCTGGTGACAAAGCCATGGACTCAAGCTCAATGTTGACACTGCATTGGCATCCCTCCTTGCAAAGACTCAGTACCCATGAACTACCACATAGGTGGTAGTCTACTTAACACCGAAGGTGTGATAAGAGACCATGGGACACAGGTTGACAGTAGTCTCCCCTTCGATAGTCACAGTGCCACACTAGTCATGTAATCCGTCTACGTGGCATACGTCATCACAAAAGGTGTGTCATCCAGGGAAAAATAGGTCAGTGTTCCCTCTACTCCACACATAAAACCCAGTATAGAGTACAATGCCCCATGTGGTATGTACCTCACAAGACATCTACAGCAAGTGGAAAGGATGCAGACATACCTCACAAAGAGTGATACCGGCGTCAAACAGATGCCCTATGCAGACTGTCCCACAAACCCACAACTAGACTGTGTCGCATACCGCCTACCCAGAGGTGACCTCTGACTGACATACTAAGCTATGTCAAACCCAGATCTGTTGGACATGCTCCACGTAAACAGATCACAATCTGTACAAGCTACACGTTCTAGGGACCCATACCCTTTGACCACAATAAACAGCACATGCTGGAGGGATAGATTCCTATCTCGGAGACATCCCATAATCTGGAACAAACCAACTATCCATAGCAAACGAAGCTCCTAATTAGCAGTCGTCATAAATAATCCTGGAGATTGTATGGGAGATAGTGAATACACCCAGGCAATCACCTCAGTGTCTCTACCTGACTGGGCCACGTGAAATTTAAATATCTGTGTGTCAGAGGCCAGGGTAGCGTATTGCTAGAGTTCTATAGGTCCTAGGGCAAATAGCCTCTTACCTACCTATAAAGTGATACACACCCACACGTACTTGTTGCAATAATCGATATGTGAGGTTGACTGAGTGTGATGGTGAATGTGTTGGTGAATGTGTCAGAGTTCGGTATATGTGTGATAGCTTAATGGGAAACTGTTTCAGTTATGGTGTTATGTGTCCTAGCTGTAATCCGAGCAAAATATGTGCATGCAATTGGTAGGCAGAAAAAGCAGTATGCCATACGGTCTGATGTAGTCCCTTGTTGTCGACTGGGGTGTCTCATTGTAGGCTAAAGCAGTACATGTATGCTTATTGGGTGTTACTGCTGGTGAATCCATCTCCTGTATGAACTGTAGGACTACCTGAAGCTGTATGCCTAAACAGCACAGTATGGTGTACATGCACATTTATTGGAACAACTGTTATGTGTGTTCCATGTAGTCCTCACAGATTACATACCTCAGGCATAAGGTCTGGTAACTACTGACACACAGTACTGTAAGGTACACAGGGAAAGGTCATCTGGGTTGCCATACCTTTGTGTCTGTTATGTATGTCTGCTGTGTGTGTGGGTATGCCTGTACCATGGCCTCGGTCATATGTGTGTTAGAGGATATAACTGTGTATCTAGCAACATTTATAGTCTAGTACAGCAGTATGCCACCTATAATAACAAATGTGCACATATGTTAGGAAGGGGTCCGCCATCAACGACTAGTGTGGTATACTGGTAATACTGTCAGCGGACTTTACATTCATTGCAATGGATTACAAATTTCATGATGCATTAGCATGATATATACCTCCTGTGGCTAGGTGGTGCATTGTGTCACATACAGTGTGCCATGTACTGCTGTATAGGCTTACATACTGTTATAACTTTGTTGCTGTGCAAAACATGGTTTGATATATAGAGTGTGACAGGCACTGTCAGGCATCTGTGTGTTGAGAACTGATGTGTGGTATTGAAATTGTGATCTTCTGACAGCCAATAGGTTGGTATATATGGCAGTTAATTTATATCTGTACTTTAGAATGTTACGTATGCCACATGACTTGCTCACACATATTGTTTAATTGTCTTCCAGGGTAATATCCCACCATCGTAACCCGGCATATAGTACGGTCGAGGAAGAAGCCATCACAGCGAGCCTGGTGCAGCACTATGCGCTGCTGTTCTCCAGAACCAGCCAGGACCAGCATGAGTGGGCTGCGCTGTGGCAAGATCTTGTCCGTAGGGTAAATGACATAGGCATGCATAACCGGACATATGAGCAAGTGCGCCATCACTGCAGTGATTTAATTAGACATGTCCGGCAGCATGCGTCTGATATCCACAGACAACAGCTTGCCACAGGTGGGGGGTAGCCATCCACCCCCCCCTCACCAGAGTGGAGGAGCTGCTCCTGAGCCAGGTGGCTCCTGGCCAACAACAATTAACATGTATCATCATGGAGGCTGGAGCCACCCAGCAAGTTGACATGGAGCATGCAGGTAACATGGCATAGCTGTAGAATGCTGTTACCTCTATTGGTAGAGCATGCTTATGTGAGATGTGTACTGTGTAGTTAGATGATGTGGTGCCTAGTGCTGTGCAATACTAATAATTAGGAATATAATCTGTAGGCCTGTGACTGTCCAGCGTTGTACTACTGTAAGATTGCAAACGCACAGTAGCAATGCCACAGTTGTTGCCACTGACAAAGTGTCTGATATCCTTGTAGGTCCCTCTGGTTTGACAGCAAGGTAGCAGAGCCATGCTGGTGAGTGTGTTATACCTTTAATATTGCTAATTAAATGTGCATGTCATAGGTGAGGTGTAGGCTATGTACACGTAACACACCTATGCATAATGCATGCTGTGCATGTTTGCTGTGAGACTATGCACATCCTAGTAATGTGGGTAGCTGCCTAAAACACATACAATACACAGAGCATCCCACACAATTGTGGCAACACTGTAGTGGACATCGGATAGGCAGAGTTGATACACATGCACACAACATACACACCTTTGTCATACGCAGTATACGTTAACATGCTACACATGGTGTAGTCAGACACCCGCTGTAAGGTCACACTACAGTATCCCAAACCTCATCCACACAGCACACATAATATACCTGAAGGGTAGATGCCTCACATGTGGCTGTGCAACACTCTTCAACACATAACACATTCATGTTAGGCAATGCCCCCTATTGGGCACCTCACAAACCCATGTAACAACTGGCCGTGAAATGGTGAATGTAGCCATGGTACTGCGGTTCAGGTACAGCATGCTATGTGCCGGTCTGGCACACATTAGTAGCCTTGAGTGACCACATGATGCTGGCTCATGGTACTACACCCCATCCAGTTACAGTGGCCACAGTAATACACATATCATGAATTGCTATGCACCTCAATGTTGTGTGTGTGCAGACATATGCACCTATATGCAATATGAATAGCAATCCCCATTTGTAGAAAGTGACACACATATGTCTTGTAATGCTATGGGGTGTATAGGTCACATGACACACATTGTGTATGTGTGATGTTTCATGCTGCAGTTGTGTGGTAGCATGCCATGTCATGGCTGGCACTGGCATGTCCACAATATGTCCTACACTCACCATAACCACTGTACAATGGCTATGTTGAGCAATGGTATTCCATCAGGTATACATGCACCACACATCCTGTGTGTATACATAGCATGCATGTGCTACACCTGTGTCCACAATCATCTGCTAAAGACACAGATGCTCTAATCAGAAATGGATATCTATATGACACACTGATACACATCCAGCCATGGTATGTATAGCTGTGACTGATGGTGCACAGGACATTGCAGGTCTTTAAATACCTGCACAGCAATGTTGTGTCCATGTAAACATTGCATTCTAGGATGAGGCCATTCACTGAACAAAACACACATGCATCAAGGCCATGTATACTGTCATTAGCAAGGGCTGTGTACACTTACACTGCATGCTGCTGAGCAACACACGTCCTGCATGCTGCTACGTTTGATATAAATGTTTGGCTTGTGATACTGTACCCCAACATCACACACTATTGAGTATGTTCGGGATTGCTGGTGGTGTGTGTGTGTGTGTGTGTGTGTGTGTGTGTGTGTGTGTGTGTGTGTGTGTGTGTGTGTGTGTGTGTGCGTGTTTCTTCTAGTGAGGAGTATATTTGTGTGCATGTGTTTATGTGTTCATGTGTGCATGTGTGCTGACATCATGTACAGGTCAAGGTGGGCAAGTCTGGCACATCTGATGATAATCTGTGTTCACAACATGGCCCAGACACCCCAGGTATAGTTCCACATGTCAATGTACATGCGTGTGGGAGGTGTGCACATCCCAGACACCATCCATGTCATGGACTAAGGAACACATACATGGCATGTGGTGTACAGCACTGGCCACACACAATAGTCACCCAGGTGACTGGATGGGGGATGCAATACCCACCTGTGTGGGCAAATGCAGTAACTACAGGTATGAGCTACAATGCAGACCATTGTCATGTGGCCAGATGCCAAGGTATACCCATCATCTACCCTTGTACAGCCTGCTGGCACAGCTGACCACCACACATCCATGTAGACATGCACCCATGCATGTCAGAACTGGCACCCTGTGTGTTTGTGTGTGTGGGTTGTATGGTGCGTATGTCCACATCCACATTCACTACAACCCCCCAGGGTATACTGAAGCATGCTGTCTGATCTGTGACATCTCTTCATACCCTTTGCCCATACAGCCTCCGTATGACCCGTGTGGAGCATGTGATGCCTGCACATTGATGTGTTGTGGCAATCCCACTAGTGACGAGTTGCACTCCCGGTCCTGCCAAGTGTGTCCATGTGTGTGCGTCCCTGTGTGAGTGTCCCTGTGTTAACACTGGCACCTGTACATGCAGACAGGCACGTCTGCGACACCTACCGTATATCTACTGTACCCCTGTTGCAGATCTCACTCACCCTCACATACATGTTCTGAGTGCTCCATATCAGGTAACCCATGTGGTACGTCCAATAACTGCATCGAACTGTGATAGCACTACATAGTTGTTGGGGGTTTGATACCCTGTGCTGGTAGGTCCGTATCACAAACATGCTTCAGTTTTACACTCCCACCCCTCCCCGACATATATTTGCCTCTGTCGCCCTCCCCCACTCCCTCTCTGTTGGATGTGGTAACCCACACCTGCCTTGCTTAGGCAGCAGCATGTGTATTTTATTTGATGCTCATGATCAGCTGATGGACTTTGCACAAATTGCAGCCCTCCCTAGCCGATTGCATGTGGAACAGCTGTGGTAACAATCCCAGAGCCAATTGCATGGAAACACATTCCAATACTTAGGAACCTCATGGTGGTGTTGGGCCTTTTCAGTTACTGTGAGCAGGAACTAGATCTGTTGTTTGGCAAATGGCATCCCAGATGGATTGCGGATTCACCTCCAACATACACTGTGGAAACAGGCCAACAAACAGGAGGGGGATGTGCCTGACCTGACTACAGACTGTAAGTGCTGCTATACTGTATTTGGAGTAATGTTGGTTTAACAGTGTTTTGTCTGGATATGCCTGTTGTACATGTAGTAATATCTGCCATGTCAGTTCCATGTATATGAGGAATCCCCATCTGCAGGGACATCTGCAGACTGGACAGTGTTGTGCCTATGGTTTCATGTGTTATTCACAGTGCATCCCTCTGTGGAATGCAGACGGTAGTGTGAGGATTGCAGTCTGTAGATGGTGAAGGCCGTGACAGTTACTGACTTCGTATCCCTCATAGGATATATTTTGCAACAAACACCACTACAATGGAAAATATACAAGGTTATCACAGCAACATGTCTATACTGGCCCTGTGTATGTGCTGTCAACCACACCACTGTCAACGTTTGTACATATGGTGTGCATGAAGTAGTCCATATGTGCTGTATGCCATAAATAGTGTCATCATATCTGATAACAAGCCAGTGATATAGCAACACATGTCATGTACAGTAGGGGTTATATTTCATGACATGAGCTGGACATTGTGTGGATGTTTGTATAGTACTGAGGTCTGTGTAGTGATGGTGAATGTCGGCAGTGTGTGTATTGTTAATATGTACTTTAGCCTGTGTACAGACTGTGGTAGATGTCATTGTCCTACCTCCTGTTCTATCAGATGTTACATGCTGCCCCACTGTATGGTACTATTTCGCCGTACATATCTGTAGGGCCATACACACACATGTCCCAAACCAAAGACAGCCATCAGACCAAACTGTGTAGCAGCCCAGTATATGTAGGGACATTCAGTGATTGGCACATATGAGGATGGTGTAGAACAGATAGTCCATATACTGTAATATTATGCTAGCCTACCATATGCGGCTGTGGCTGTATTCACATTGGTTGTGGTAATGCACTGTCACACAGGTGTATCTTACCCTGTGAAGACAAATAGACTAAAACTAACTGGAAGCAAGACAAATATAAACCAAAGACAAACAAATCCAGCAGCCCAGAGTAGAAAATAAAATAGTTTTAATGAAGCGCTTTTCATCACTGATAATACAGCAACTTCTTCAGATAAAATAGAACACTAACAAGTCCATTCTTAAATAGTAAAACGTCATATAATCAAATAAATCACATGGAAAAGCTCATGTGTAATGCTTTGCATAGTACTGGTGTTACAGGGTGTGTGTGTGTGTGTGTGTGTGTGTGTGTGTGTGTGTGTGTGTGTGTGTGTGTGTGTGTGTGTGTGTGTGTGTGTGTGTGTGTGTGTGTGTGTGTACATACTAGTGTACCTTGGAATGTAGTCTGTCTGCATAGGTCACTACTGTGGGCCTACCTCTTGCTGGGCAGAGGTATGCATATCATGTGATGTCCATCCACTACACAAACCCTGTGTCAGATATGACACTGGCAGTGTGTGTGTTGCGTGCTACAGGTACATGGCTACATCCATGTCTATATCTAACCTCAGTTCCCTGACTAAGGGCATGTTGCAGACTATCATGTAACATCAGCACCTTGCTTAGTGTGTGGCAATAGTGTTCCACATATATGCTTGTGTTCCAGCCTCTGTCCCCCATCTACATACCAAGCCCTGCACATTTGTCATGCTGTCGGGGGTTGTGCTGTAGTGGGCTGTGAGTATATCACACTGCCACTGCAGCCATTAGTACACTGCTGTTGTAGCCCCCGCACATACACTGGGGCTGGGGCCATATATGTGTGGGCGTCACCTACACAACACATGTGCGCCCTTATGCACTACAGAGGCCAGTGTATGTAACAGTGGTTTATGGTCTTGTATTATTGAGTCCAGGTGGGGAACACCATAAAAGACCTAGGCTGTTACAAATGTGGGGGTATCAGGGGTGAGCTGCCACAAGGTATGTGGCTGTACAGTACCATATACACTACCAATATTGCAACTACTAACATGACTTGGGGTACTGCAAGCCTACTGCCACCTGTAATACAGACTGTTCTGTGCGTTATGCCTTCATATGTTCCAGGTACAACCAATTGGATCACACAACATCTTTACCGCCTACGGAGATTGTACAGAGTGTAGTTAGAGGCTGCTTAACTACACACCTGCAGAACATACTGTTGATTGTGTGGTACCCTGTGGTCCAGTCTGCTGGCACTATTGTACATACTGAAGGGCTTGGCTTGGACTGCAACAGTTGTGAACCTTTCCAGACTACTGCATAAGTGTAACTGTTTCACAGTTGCCGTACTCTTTTATATGGTTGTCAGTATTGGAACAGCTGTATGATATGGCATATAGGACCGTTATGGTACACAATTAAAAGAGTCCCATTTCTGCAAACCTGTGTGTGGTGTCTGCACTATGACCTTTCTATGGGTATATGTTGCAGGCAATGATTGACATTTGTATTTTTAGCCCATACAGTGTCCAGTTGTTCAGGTGTTAACTGCAGGCATACTGGCTGTTCCATATTGTGTGCACCTCCTACATACATATCTACCTGTACATATATCTGCGTGTGTATGATATATATATATATATATATATATATATATATATATATATATATATGTATATCTGTATCAGCATATATGTGTATGTGTATCTGCATCCTCAGGACGTCGACGGCTTCCACATATTACATGTCTTGTGGGAGGTGGACTGTACTTGGTAGTGTATTGCAGGGTGCAGGTGTCTGGCAGTTGGTGGATGCCTATTCGTACAAGACGTATAGTGTGTGGGGCCTATCAACCCCATTAATGGTGCATGTGGACATTGGTGTATTTGTCAATCTGTGACTGCTATCTACAGATGTATGGCCATATATACCTATATAGATATATTAACCTGCTAACAGATATATAGGTATGTGTGCATAGATAGCGATATATATGTATATAGAGGTAGTAAAACAACATATATATTTGAGTACATGTGTATCTATACATATATGGTTATGTTGTATGCGTTAAGGATGCACTATAGTTACACACGCAGACATCTAGATGACAGGACTTGCTTATATATTTCTGAAACATTGAATATCTGTGTACCTGTCATGGCTTAATGGTACATCGGTTTGCCTAGGGTGTGTAGGGTCCTTGGTTTGAGCCTTCCCAGAGTTGTTTAATTTGTTGCTGGCCAGAACACGTCCCATTGGATAGAGAGTGATTAAGGCACCATAAAGCAGTTGTAAGCAGGTTTGTGTGTTCTGCCCAGCAACAAAATAAACAGGTCCTGCAAGGCTCATAACCAGGACCCTGCACATCATACACAAAGTGATTTACCACTCCGTCACTGCAGCAAACAGATATACATTCAAAATATGGGTATATACTGCACTAAAGCCCAAGCGGCGTAAGGCCAGAGCTTGTGGAAAAATGCCCTCGTGCAGATAGCCTAGTATGAACCTATGAACCTATGAACCTATAAGCCATGGCAGATATGCATAATCATGATGTGTCCACATACATATCATCCAGGGTGGGTATACAACACTACAGGGAATGTATTCCACCATGTAGATGTATTTGTGTGTGTATATATATTCATCACTGAATGGATATAACATATCTATATATGTAGATAAGTTATATACATATACATTAAATATATATATATATATATATATATATATATAGATAGACAGATAGATATATAAACCAATACATACAGATATACATAGATACGCATACAGCCAACGATATATGTGTATATATCCATATGTCAACAGATAGACAGCACTAGGAATGCATATATGTTAGCATATATATGGCTCACCTTTCAAAGGGAGAGGTCCATGTGTCCAGAGTCTGGTAGGCCTATAATATGTTCCCAACATTGCACAATCCTGCAATACATGCATGGAATGTGCAATGTGCGAATGTCAGTATGCATTCGCTCATTGCAGATTAGGCAATTTGGTTGCAGATGCCACTATAGTGGGGATTGGGAATAATTGCCTATCCCCACTGTAGTCCCACTGTAGTGCACACTAGGCGTTCGTATATTACAATAGGGTGGTTGTGGGGGGCCCAGCCCCCCCCAGAGGGGGAATGCAGGGAGTCATGCACCCCACCAGTACGATATGTATTCCAACTTGCAGTTCGAGTGTCAGCGAAGGTGCCTGTAGAACTGCAGTTCTCTTCACTGTGGTGCAGTAAGAAATGATGGGTTAGTCCTTTCTGTTTGCAGAAAGGGCCATTCAAAGGAATGATTGTCCCCCTGTCAAAGATGAACACATATATATCAATATAGGCATATATGGACATACTTTTGTAGATGGAACTGGGAACGTAACTACAGCATATATGTCCACATGCACCATTGATGGGTTTGAGAGACCCAAACAACATACATCTGGCATGGATAGGTATCCCCCCCCAGCCAAATACGTCTGGCCTGCAATACAATACCAGCCTTAGCAGATCCCATAAGCAGGACCCTACATGACAAGGGCAGTACACGTTAACAATACACCATTCCACTTGTAGGATGTAAGGCTGGCATTATTAACATATCATGCAGTACAGTCAAGTGACATGTCATGGTTGGGGGAACCCCTTGGGCAGGTGGAGTAAGTAGCTGGGATCTGTCATACAGTCCAATAGCCCTACACCTGACAATGGTTTCACCAATGTTGGCAAGGACATCCACAAACCCACCATGTCAGCTGGGAACTGCCACCCGATAGCCAGATGAATGTAGTCTGCAGGGACATGGAACATGCCATCAATGAACCCATGGCCAGTGTCACTGATTATCTCAACACATGGGACCCTGCCAATGTTGGACTTGTCAAAGGCATGGAATATAACCTGAACCTCGTACACCTCCTCAACCCAAACATGACAGGTGTAGATGAGGGTTAGGAGGTGCACAATGCCTATGTACATCATAGCAGGCTTTTGTACCCCATCCCGCTTGTAGGAATGTGTGTAGTTGTTACGGGATCTACCTCCATTCACAGGATATGTTTCCACCAGGACTGCTTGGCATATGCCATCATACCACAGGAACCATCCCGTGGGCATACAGTCCTTCACAGGTCATAGATGTGTCAATGCCATCTTCCACACTGTTGAGGTGTGCAGCACTACTGGGGTTGCTATAACTCACTGGGTGTGGCTGTTGTGGACACGACTGCCATAATTGCAATTACTGTTGCATCTATCCCCCCACATAGCTGTCTGTAATACTGTACAGTGTATGTAATCAGGTTGTTAGTTGTTGTCTACACCATTTGCAGTAGTTGAGCGACTCACACCCTCCTAAGGGTAAGGCTATGCCACCGACATTAGCATGCACATGTTACTTAGGTGAGGATCGCAGTAGAGTAGGGAGAGGGACATACACCCTGCTGTTGACATGTTCAATGCCATCCACATTGCAGACCGCATATATACCACTGTGTGGTTGTGCCTATGCTGTCTTGGTGGGATTACATGTGCAACAGATGTGTTACCTTCACGGGGACATACCTCCATGTGTACAGTCCTGTACCTGTACTGCATCCTAACCAAAGGCACTGTGTGTTGTACCCAACCATGGCATGTGTACCACCCACTACACTCACTGGTGTCCACTGTAGAAGGCATGCTGGCACCACTACACCCATCAGCCATGTGGCACATGGACAAACACAACACAATCTGAACAGATACTGGTGGCAACAATACAACATTGTTAATTAAAGCTAGGATGCATCATGGCTGCACAGCTCCACCTTCCAAGATATTAGCATTTCACTTTATTGCTGACAACATGCTACATATCATTCCATTGCTACACTGTTGTACAGTCACTCTGTGCATCAGAACCATGTTAGCCTGTCCCTGCATTGATGTTACAGATGTCAGGCAGTGGCATAGGTATCATCATATGCCCAGGGCGTGTTGTTGGTTTGCCAGAAGCTTAGGCTGAGCCATACAATTGACAATATGCGTGTGTGTATGTGAAGGGGCTGAGTATTGTTATGGGCCACTGGTGATGTCGTGTGTGCAGGTATGTGATTGCCTTAGGTTCATTGTTTATGTGTGTGTGTCTGCATGCACACAGTTCCTTCATGTGGGTGCCCTATACAGGGAATTATGGGACAGATGCACACTGTACCTGCTAGGGTTTGCAGTTCACCGTCTCTCACCACGGACATGGGACCTGTGCCTGGCAGGGGTGCTACAGGCAGTATCAGGTACAGAACCAGACCAAGTACTGTCCCCCAAGTTTGACAGGCATCCACTGGATCCAGGTCCCTCCTGGGACTGGCCAGGGCCACGTGCACGTGTTCTGCTCTTTCGGGTTGTGGACAGCCCCCCCCCACAGTGCTGGGGATGGTACTGCCATTACAGGAATGGCAGTGACTGTTTGGATGTCCATGGTGCCCTCCAGCTGCTGGTGTTGCTGGTATATGTCTCGTGGCCACTGCAACCATCCTGCCCTGTCCTGACGCATGGACATGACATATTGGATGAGTTCCATTGTCTCACCCCACCGTCTATCCATGACCTTAGTGCAATTACAAATGGCACCCGGTAGGTCACTGATGCTGTCAGTTACAGAGGTCTGATGAGCCCTCTGTGCCCTTAGACCCTGCTTGGTGTACTGTTCCAGTCATCCTTGTGCCTCCATGACAGTCTGGAACATGCATGTGGTTGTAATAGGGGTTGCACGTCTGCCAGGTACATTATGTCCAGCAGTGCCCCTATGAGCACCCCTGCACATCTGCCTATGTGATACCCCACCAGACAACTGGCTATGGCTGCTGTGTCCTGACACACATGCCATAGATACCACACCATCCTAGCCCATGTCAACCATAGGCTGTCCCTTAGCTAGGGCCAATGGTGATGAGGTGTGTAGAGGCAGTGTGACTGTGTGCGTGGATGGTGTGGATACATGTGGGTTGTCAATTGGTGGCCCAGCTGCAGCCCATGATGACCCTTCCTGTGCCTCAACACACCTATCTTCATGGTCATTGTCTGTATTTGTGACATGAGATTCCCTATGAGGGGGGACCCAGCCCCACCTCACCACCTGTGAGGGGAAAGCAGGGAACAGACTGTAAGACCTGTACAACACTGATAAACAGTAAATACACACACACACACACACACACACACACACACACACACACACACACACACACACACACACACACACACACACACACACACACACACACTCACACATGTGCAGGCATGGCCACACACACAAACATACACACATACAGTCGACATACATGGCAACCCATACACTACACCAGACAGCACCTACAGACAGCTCCTGCAACCCCATAACATGCACAATAGCAGGCGATGGTGCAGTACAGTATCACACACATACCTGTGAATACACACGTCAGCATGCAAGACATGTGGGGCTGAACAGCATGCAGTGCAACTGTAGTAAATCCCCGTTACCAACATTATATATGGCTGTGATTCATGGCTTCTGTCTGTAGGTGATAGGCCTCCCCCTGTAACCCACTGCACCCATGTCTACAGCATTGCTGTGCATCTGTTCAGCACCCTGGCATGTGTGCACACCATTGCAGGATGTGTCTCTGTGTGTCAGTTCTGTTTCCGTTGCTGCTCATTGTCTCTGTGTGTTCCTGGATCACATGTGGACACGTGTTTAGTGACTGCTTGATGTGCATTCACATAAGTCATCATCAGTGGTGCATGCATGAGTGGTAGCTTACCATTAGACCAACCACACAGACTTTGTACTGTACCTATAGTGAGTGTAGAGACCATTATTGACCATGATTGGGTCCTGGCTGATGTTGCCTGTGGTGCACAGAGGTTCATAGGTGAGTTCTGTTCTATTGGTCCTGGAGCCTACATATGCCTAGTTACAGGGGTTCCCTGCCATGCACCACCCACTAATGTTATTCCCCTCTGCCCCTGTCAGGCTGTGGCACACACATGCTACCCAGTGTGTATTCCCCATTTCCCATCCAACTGGCAAGTGTTCCTGTCAAGAGGGCCAATGAGTAGCATCGCATGACATGTATAGGTAGTCCGTTCCAGAGTGTGGTGATTCCCCAGGACAGGGCCCTGTCCCTCCAGTATCTTCCGTGTAATGTGTTGATTAGGTTTAGGACCCTGGAGTGTGTGTTAGCAGAGGGAGTGGGATGTTGTAATATGTAGCATGTTCAACTGCTCTGTGTATGACATAGCTTTGTATGTTGGGCAGATGTCAGCTGTGCCTGGGCAATGTGCACTGGAGTGTAGCAACAGTTGTCTGAGATGGACTGTGTATTGCATGTGTTTGAGGCTGGTAATCCCATTAGTGAGGTGTGTGCTGTGTCAGTGCGCATGTACAGCATGCATTATGGGTAGGTGTGTTAGATGTGTACATGGCCTACACCTTGGCTGTGACATGCACAGTGAATTGCCAAGCATAACCTTAAACCATACTCACCAATATCCGTCCGTTGCCTTGCTGGTATCCCAGAGGTACCTACAATGACATGGGATAGAGTTGATGTCAGTGGCCACAGCTATGGCATTGCTACAGGTTGGCTGCAATATTACAGTACAACAACAGCTGAAGGCCACGGTACTACAGTTTATGCATTACTGCTTATTGGTACTACACAGCAACATACCCCAGACCTCACACATGCATGGTCTTCCTGTACAGAATTATACAATACAGTAGTCTACTGATATGGCCTGGAACCTTACCTGCATGCTCAATGTGTCATGTGTGAGTAACACCCACCTCCATGACCATATAGGTCTGGAGCTCTTGTGGGTGGGCAGGTGTTACCAGGCTGATGAGCAGCTCCTCCACTCTGTTGAGGGGGGGTGGATGTTAAGGCACCCCCCGTTGTGTGGCATGGCAGAGGCACGATGTCGTACTTGCCGGTGCAGGTCACTACAATGGTGGAGGACCTGCTCATAGGTTTGGCTGTGCAACCCCACCTCATTCACCCTGCGGACCACATCAGTCCACATGGCTGTTCCCTCCTGCTGGTCCATGCTTGTCCATGAGAAGAGCAGATTATAGTTGTGGATCATGCTGATGAGGATGATCTCCTCAGCGGCACTGTATGCAGGGTTTCTCGGATGTGCCATACTTCCTGAAAGACATAATGATGGAAATATGTCTGAGCAACTCATATGTCATTTACCATAATAGAATACACATATCAGTCTTCCGCCACCATATCAGCTTCAACATAATGTTCACACTATGCTACTGGTATGTGTCCGGTATGTGTATCATTGGGCCATATATTGTATTGTACAACACCTTCTGCTATGTGATTACAGACATGCTCCCTGTGGGGACACTAGTGTTGCAGGGCTGTTACAGGGTATTTCACCTGCATGCCATTGTCACTGCCACTATGTTTCCACATATGCATGTGGTAGGCCTGCTATGTGATTGCTATACATCTGCTATTCCATAGTATTGGGGATATCTATGCATGCTGTTGGACATGTTCTGGGATAGTGTGGACTATTACAGCCCACATATGTTTCATGACAGTTACACACCAGTATGTGTAGGGGTTATTTGCCAGCAGGAACACCACTCCAACCTAATGTGCACATGTTAGCAGTCCACATCACATCCATGGCCCACCATGGAACCTCATTTTCTACTGTTCCATCACTACCTTCATGTGGAACCACCTCAGGGGATGCCCCCCCCAATGGAGCACACACAAACATGTGTCTGTCACCCAGGTAGGTCGTGGGTATTAGGCATAGGGAGGTCCACAGTGACATGGGGTATGTGCTACATCATCTGGAGGCATGCAGTACACATGCACACAGTTCAACATGCATGTCCCTCCTGCCCAGCACACAGCCCAGGCACCTTTATGTCCATATAGATGCTGTTGTGACTGTCCATGGGTGGCCACCATGTTCCCTTTGTTCCCACGTGAGGGCTCAATGGCCTCTACATTCCAAATGTAACTACCCATCCACAGTGTTTAACCTCCACATGTGCCATATACCAGCCCTGTATGCTATCTTGTTTGTCACCCAACCAGACCTACATACCAATATGTGCCTAATACCCTTCACCAACATATATACCCCACCATCCCATACAATTGCAATGTGTTCCCAACATGGGTTACACACCTCACTCCGCATTCCATCTTGCAGCCATGTACTGCTGTGTAGGTATGTTGTGTATTGATGTGTGATGTTCTCTCACACATGTCATGGCAGAAAAAAATGCATTGCCATGTATATATATTTTTATATCTACACACACACACACACACATATATATATATATATATATATATATATATATATATATATATGTATGTATCTAAATATATATATATATATATATATCCATATATATATATATATATATATATATATATATATCGACATACGCACACATATATCTGTCTGCATACACACACACATATACACACATATATATATATATATATATATATATATATATATATATATATATATATATATATGTATATATACATATGTGTATATATGTGTAGATATAATTTAGTGTTGTTTACATACCTATATAAATGCATAACTGAGGTTCTGTAAACATACACAGCTGTGAATATATATCACACATATATGTATCTGTATGTGGGGTGCATACGAACATCTGGACCACACTCATGTACCCTCTTTACTTCACAGCTGAATTGTTCTGCCTTGCTGCAACACAGACAAGTGTCACTTGTGAGCACAGACTAACATTATGGGGGTATATATGGTGACAATCTTTAGATAAGCATATTATACGGCTATGGCAGTGTGGGCATGCTATGCTACACTCTAACATGACTGTCCTGCAGGTGGTGTGGTCTCTCACCCATATGTCTATCATGGCGGTATTAATACCCCCACCAGCCGCTGGCCACAGTAATTTACAGAACACAGATATCATGGGACACATCCTTGCCATTCACTGCTGGTCTGCACATTTGACAGGTATGTCCCACTGCCCCAGGAACTAATGCTACTGTCCAGTGCAATTGTTGAGCACAACATCATTACAGGAACATGTACTGATGGCACATATACATCCTTTCACAGTATACATCCTGTTAATCTATGCCATATACTACATGCCAGTAAATGCATGTCTGTTTCACATACCTGTTATGCTGTTTCCACTGTAACAAAACCCTGCGTATTGTGAACCTTCTTGATATTTTTTTCTTCTCTCTCTCTCTCTCTCTCTCTCTCTCTCCCTCTCTCTCAGTCTCTCCAGTAGAGTGATTGAGTTGGTTTGATAGATTGTAGCATGCTTTTATTGGTATTGCACATGATCAGGTGGTGGCCTCTGCACCAGTCAGTGTCCACCAGTTGCTAATTGCATGCAGCCTGATGTGTAGTTCTTCAGATAACCACTGTCATGGCAACCCTGTACTATCAATTGCTGCCTTCTGTGGGCGTTGTCCCTTCACCTTTACAGTATGGAAGACATCCTTCCTGTGTGTGGACATCAGTGTTACAGACAGCAGGTAGCAATACCTCTTACAGCAGAACCTGCAGACACAGGACATATCCACATTTGGGTAAGGTTCCAGACCTGCCGACAGCATGAGTAGTGTTGTTGTGTGCAATGTATCTTGCTGTTCTT
>NC_056727.1:766848926-766878926 GCF_019279795.1 Protopterus annectens
AGTACTGCAATATAGAGTGGAAACAAAACAACAGCTTATTATGCTTTGGAAGTTTATATCCCAGCAGAATCGTGGAAATGTCGCAAAAACATAAACATATATATATATATATATATATATATATATATATATATATATATATATAGATGACAACCATTTCATGACAGTCTAAGTTAGGCCTGCACTGTTACAAAGGCCATGCATTTGGCATGAAATTGAGTCAGGATATATAAGCCACAGTGCAGAGAAGGGTGTCACTGTCTTTTCTGTACTGGACTATGAATAAATGTTTATTTAACATCTGTTAACCAAGTATGCAGACTGTTCCAATGAGGCAGGACTCCATTCAGTCATGACTTGAGCCTTAGAGGCCAAACAACACAACTAAACATACACGAGAATCATACCTCTCAACCTCTTAATGTAAGAAGTCTAGCCAAAGCCTAATATAATTGGGGGTGGGGGGGGGTCAAATATTAGGGCATACTGGGATCAATTTAATAGCTCTGCTTGATAGAGGCCCTGTAAATTTATCAATGGGGCGGCGTGAGCCGCCACACCTTGCCTAGGCTTATAAATGCCCTTCGGCAGATAGCCTAGTACCTACCTATGAACCTATTACATGCATGGTTATGTAGAACCTATTATTCTATCTACTGTAGAGGTTTGTAGGGGCAGTTTCATGTTATTTATGTCTGCAAAAGGAATGAATGTGGTACAGGGAATGTACTTCTACATATGGATGTATGTATGTGTGTATGCATATATATTTATAACAGACTCACTGACCTCCACGAGGCGGTCCAATTAGAACCGGGCCATCCAACCCTGACACGCCTGGATACATATTTCATACCCATTTTCCTCCACCCCACCCGAGTTCCACATATAAACAAACCATACATTCCCCAGTTTCTATCCCAGCCATAACACACCTCCACACATTGCCCTCTCCTCAGTGTTAGGGACCCTACCCATATGTTGTCTCCACCCATGTATCATCAATCTCTCCAAACCTTTTAGTCCTTGAACATACCTGCTCTGCCTTGTGTACTGGTCAGAAGTCCAAACAACCTGCACTTTTTGGGTAGTCCCACTAGGGACTACCCTGCAATTGTTTGTAAGGTAGACTTAGCAGGTGGACAATGTTACTCCTACTGGTTGTATCCTGCCTATGGTTTGAGAAGCAATGATTTGCTCACCCCTGCCCAGCTTGATATGACATAAGATGACAGCACAAAATAATACAGGAGTTGCTGTTGATTTCCTTCTCATTCATTTTGTATGCTTTATTGTCATGACGTTCATTCTTTATATATATATAATTTATATATATATATATATATATATATATATATATATATATATATATATATATATATATATATATATATATATATATATTATCTGTACATACACACGCACATACAACTACATAATTATATACATTTACTATACTGTTGGATGCCTGTGCTGGATGATGCGTTTGTGATCACAGCAGCTGAATGTGTGGCCACCATGGCTTAGCGGAGCTCACGTCAACTATAGTGTGTAGGGTCAGGGGTTTGCAACCTGGCAGCGCAGATTATTTTGTTAATGGCCACAACAACAGCTGGTGACTAAGGCACTGTAGAACATTTGTAGGTGGGTATGCGCTTGTTTGTGCGAAGCACAGCATTACTAACCTCTGGTTGCAGCGTCTTGCACTCATTTAGCCTTTACATTGCTTCACCAGTGTGGTACGGGCATACTGGCGGTCAAACAGGCTTACATCCACTTGCTCCCGCATACACACCCGCAACATTGTGCATTTTGTTCACATCTGTCAACAGGGACAGTCAGAATGTATGCTTGTCCATTGTCAGCGGTAGCCCAGGGTGTAGTGCTCTACACTGACCCCAGCTACTTATCCCAATTAATACTAGGGTGTTTACATTCATAGAGGGTAACAGACATAACATAACTATATTCCCCCATTAATCATGCTTAGTCTACGTTGAACTGTCAGTATTATCCATGCTTAGGTCAAGTTTACATGTCAGGTATGACTGTTGACAAAGGTCCGTTTAAGGTGAGGTAGGATTCCTGTTTCACAGGTCTGGGTAGGTTACATGCAGGTATTCGGGGTAGGTTTAGTTATTCCATACCTGTGTGGTACAGTAAAGGCGAAGAGCTAGGGAGTAGACAGGTAGGTAGTGGGGGTGACATTGTAACTGTATAGTAGCCCGTAGGTATAATTGGATTGGGAGCAATAGGGAAGGTATGTCAGATGTTGGGATTTTTATGTGAGGCAGGACAAGAGGTGTCAGAATCACTAGTTGATGTAGTGGTATAGAGTGTGAGGTGTGGGGGGGGGTGCAAGGTGGTGAGCCTGTGCTGCTCGAGGCAAGCTTGTGGTTTTCCTTCATGTGTTAGTTATATGTGTTCTGTGAGACAGCTGTGATACTACAGGTGGGTTGGGGTTCCAGATACTGGCAATATAGTGGGGGAAGAGGGTGTCACCTATGTGTACCCGTAGACATTAATAGAAATGGAACAGGGGCTGATAGGTACATGGTGTGCATGGGGCACAAAGGGGAGGGGTGTTAGTAGGGGGAGTATCCAGGGATGTGCAGGATGGCTGCAGGGAAGGTCCACAGCTGGCCATGTTGTCTACAACAGCTGTGCATATACACTACATTTGGTGTTTGCGTCAGACACTCACACCCCTGGGTGGGGGTGAGGACTACAATAATACCTTGTGATGCTTATTACTTCGGCTTACATGCCTACATTGGGGTGTTGCGACCATGTGTTCGTAGGTGGTGTGTAGTGGGTTATGCAACAACACATATGGTTATACCATACTTAGCCATGTAAACTGGACTGTGCTGCGGTTGGACCCATATCTGGAATGGCTGCCCATTAGGCAAGCTTGCCTGTCAACTGTACAGAATCTGCGGCCTGTCCAGAGTTTGCTTCATACTATTGGTGTGTTCCTCTTACAATCTGTACCTGTCTGGCAAATACCTGAGAACTGACACCATTAAATACAGACAAGTAATTTGGTTTAGGACCCCATATCCTTCAGCCGAGTCATGCTAATGCATAACCTATTATTCTGTCAGGTTTCTAAGGTTGTAAGTGGAATATGTGCTTTCTGTCCTATTTGTTCCCCCAACGGTTTAGGTTCTGTCCAATGGTTTTGCTCTTAGGGTTTGAGAGGTATGGGCATAAGCTCTGCCCAATTCACAGTATTACTTAATTCCCCAGGGCGGTCCTAATACAACTATGCCAGCCAACACCTGCACTCCTAGGCCCATAATTGCATACCCATAGTTCTCCCACCTGCCCCTCCTCTACAGCACTCATCCTTACTGTGGGTGCAGGTGGGGTCTAACCACACCGCTACACACTGCCCATTCTCCACTTGTCAGGACCCATGCCATAAGTTGTGTCGACCCATGGATCATCAGGCTTGCACAACCTACTGGTCCGTGTACGTATACAGCCTGGTTGGATGAATCATTACAAGGACTGACTCCGATGATCATTAATTTTTGGGGTGTCCCACAAGGGACATTGATGTCTTTGTTTCAAGATTAGACTTGGCAGGTCTCTCCCACTGGTAGTATCCTGCCTATGGTCTGGGAAGCAGTGGTGTGTTTACTTGTATCGTGTGTTTGTATGTTTCACCTGTCTAGGTGGGGGTGGTTGCTGCTACGTGTTACACGTTTGTTGATTGGACCCCTTCACCCCCATTTGCACGGCCTGTGAACATATGTAATTCGTGACTGCTGTGTCATATCCTAGCAATTTACATGTGTATATTTACACATCTTCTTTTGGGTGTTCCTGTTAGAGGTCACCACAGCGGATCATCTGTTTCCATTTCTTCCTGTCCTCTGCATCTTGCTGTGTCACATCAACCACCTGCATGTCCTCTCTCACCACATCCATAAACCTTATCTTAGGCCTTCCTCTTTTCCTGTTACCTGGTAGCTTCATCCTTAGCATTTTTTCCCAATATACTCAGCATCCCTCCTCAGCACATGTCCAAGCCAACATAATCTTGCCTATCTGGCTTTGTCTCCAAACCTTCCAACCTGGGCTGACCCTCTAATATACTTATACCTGATCCTGTCCACCCTCGTCACACCTAGTGCAAATCTTAATATCTTTAACTCTGCCACATCCAGTTCTAACTCCTGCCTTTTTGTCAATGCCACTGTCTCCAACCCATATAACATAGCTGGTCTCACTACCCTCTTGCAGACCTTCCCTTTCACTCTTACTGGTACTCGTCTGTCACAAATCACTCCTGACACTTCTCCACTTACTCCATCCTACCTGTACTCTCTTCTTCACCTCTCTTCCACACTCACCATTACTCTGAACTATTGATCCCAAGTATTTAAACTCATCCACGTTCACCACCTCTACTCCTTGCATCCTCACCATTCCTCTATCCTCCTTCTCATTCACATATATTCTGTCTTAGTCCTGCTGACCTTCATTCCTCTTCTCTCTAGAGCATATCTCCATCTCTCCAGGGTCTCCTCCACCTGTTCTGTACTCTTACTACAAATCACAATGTCAACTGCAAACATCATAGTCCATGGGGACTCCTGTCTGATCTTGTCTGTCAACCTGTCCATCACCATTGCAAATAAGAAAGGGATCAGAGCTGATCCTTGATGTAATCCCACCTCAACCTTAAATGCATCCGTCACCCACCGCAGACCTCACCGCTGTCACACTACCCTCGTACATATCCTGTACCACTCTTACATACTTCTCTGACACTCCCGACTTCCTCATACAATACCACAACTCCTCTCTAGGCACCCTGTCACATGCTTTCTCTAAGTCTACAAAAACACAAAGCAACTCCTTCTGACCTTCTCTGTACTTCTCCATCAACACTCTCAGAGCAAACATTGCATCTGTAGTGCTCTTTCCCGGCATGAAACCATACTACTGATCACTAATCATCACGTCCCTTCTTAACCTAGCTTCCACTACTCTTTCCCATAACTTCATGCTGTGACTGATCAATTTAATCCCTCTGTAGTTACTACAGGTCTGTACATCACCCTTATTCTTAAAAAATCGGTACCAAAACACTTTTTCTCCATTCCTCAGGCATCCTCTCACTTTCCAAGATTTCATTAAACAATCTGGTTAAAAACTCCACTGCCATTTCACCTTAACACCTCCATGCTTCTACAGGTATGTCATCTGGACCAACAGCCTTTCCATTCTTCATCCTCTTCATAGCTATCCTTACTTCCTCCTTGCTAATCCACTGCACTTCATGATTCACTATCCCCACATCATCCAACCTTCTCTCCCTCTCATTCTCTTCATTCATCAACCCCTCAAAGTACTCTTTCCATCTGCTCAACACACTCTCCTCACTTGTGAGTATGTTTCCCTCATTATCCTTTATCACCTTTACCTGCTGCACATCTTTCCTAGCGCAGTCCCTCTGTCTAGCCAATTGGTACAGGTCTTTTTCTCCCTCCTTAGTGTCCAATCTTTCATACAACTCTTTATATGCCTTATCCTTTGCCTTCGCCACCTCTCTCTTTGCCATGCACCTCATCTCCTTTTACTCCTGTCTACTTTCTTCATCTCTCTGACAATCCCACTTCTTCTTTGCCACCCTCTTTCTCTGTATACTCTCCTGTACTTCCTCATTCTACCACCATGTCTCCTTGTCATCCTTCCTCTGTCCAGATGTCATACCAAGCACCTTTATAGCTGTCTCCCTTACTAGCTCTTCTGTAGTTACCCAGCTATTTGGTAACTCTTCACTGCCACCCAGTGCCTGTCTTAACTCATCTCTGAACTCCACCTCACAATTACCCTTTGTCAGTTTCCACCATTTGATCCTTGGTGCTGCCCTCACACTCTTCCTCCTCTTCTTGATCACCAACGTCATCCTACAAACCACCAGCCTATGCTGCTTAACTACACTTTCCCTGGTCACCACTTTACAGTCTCCAATCTCCTTCAAACTGGCCCTCCTACATAAGATATAATCAAACTGTGTGCATTTTCCTCCACTCTTGTATGTCACCCTATGCTCCTCCCTCTTGTTAAAATACGTATTCACTACATCCATGTCCATCCTTTTCACAAAATCCACTACCATCTGACCTTCTGCATTCCTTTGTTTAACACCATACCCACCCATCACTTCTTCATCCCCTCTGTTCCCTTCACCAACATGCCCATTGAAATCTGCTCCAATCACCACTCTCTCACCCTTGGGTACAGTCAACACCACTTCATCCAACTCACTCCAAAAATTTTCTTTCTTATCCATTGCACACCTAACTTGTGGAGCATATGCACTAACAACATTTATCATTACACCCTCAATTTCCAGCTTCATAAACATCACTCTATCCGACACTCTTTTCACCACCAAAACACTCTTAGCATACTGTTCCTTCAGGTTAACTCCTACACCATTTCTCCTCCCATCCACACCATGATAAAACAATTTGAACCTACCTATGATACACCTAGCCGTACTCCCCTTCCATCTGGTCTCTTGCAAACACAATATACCATCCTTCCTTCTGTCCATCATATCGGCTAGCTCTCTCCCTATACCAGTCATACTGCCAACATTCAAAGTTCTGACGCTCACTACCACAGTCCTAGCCTTTCTCCTCTCTTCCTGCCTTTGGCCATGCCTTCTGCCTCTTCTCCTCCTTCGGCCAACAGTTGCCCAATTTTCACCAGCACCCTGTTGGCTAACAGTACTGGTGGCGGTCGTTGTTAACCCGGGCCTCGACCAATACGGTATCTAAATATTTACTACTGTCCGCATGAAATATTATAGCAATAACCCATGCCTGGGTGTGGGTAATGCTGGATTTACCCATGGTTGGCATGGTTTGGTCATGAGGGTGAAGCCCGAGTGGCCAAACAAAGCCAACCGTGGGTAAATCCAGCATTACCACCAGAAGTGGTTATTGTTATTATACAATGACATTATTTAAGAAAAAAGAATTACTTTTCTTAAATAATGGCATTGTATAATGCCTCCTTGCTGCCCTTCTGCAGCTGTCTGGTATTCTGCGGCAGTTCTGATGTACAGCGCATGTGTATACCTATGCAGTACATCAGAGCTGTGGGCAAAAGCAACAGAGAAAGCAAGATCTCCATTGCTTTTTACTGTTTCGCTATGTTAAATGGGTTTAACATAGCGAGACAGCTTTAAAAAAGGCAACAGAGAATCTCCGTTGCTTATTTTAAAGCTGTCTCGCTATGTTAAACCCATTTAACATAGCGAGACATTTCTGAAAAAAGCAATGGAGAAAGCAAGATCTCCGTTGCTTTTTACAAACTATTTTGCTATGTTAAATGGGTTTAACATAGCGAGACAGCTTTAAAATAAGCAACAGAGATCTCATTTGCTTATTTTAAAGTTGTCTCGCTATGTTAAATCCATTTAACATAGCGAGACAGGTTTTAAAAAAAAGCAACGGAGAAAGCAAGATCTCCATTGCTTTTTACACACTGTCTCGCTATGTTAAAGGAGTTTAACATAGCGAGACAGCTTTAAAAAAAGCAATGGATCTCCATTGCTTTTTTTAAACCTGTCTCGCTATGTTAAACTCCTTTAACATAGCGAGACAGTGTTTTAAAAAAAGACTTATACTAATGGAAAAAGTCTGGGCGACCGGACCATTTTCCATTAGTATAAGGTGATTTACAATGTGCAAGCTGACAAATCAGCGTGCACATTTTGGAATATTAATGGGGGTCATGGTATAATTAGAAAGTTTTACGCCGGATGCCCTTCCTGACGCAACCCTCCCCATTTATCCGGGCTTGGGACTGGCACAAGGAAATGCACTGGCTTGTGCATCCCCAGTGGCTGGGTTATATCTACATTACTATATACAGATATATCTGTATATGTATGAATACATGTATATATTTATATATTGCTGTCTATATATATCTAACAACATATGGGTGTATGGGTGTTTGCATATGTATATATCTATATGTGGGTATGTATATGTATTTTGTCTCTGTATGTATACATTTGTACTACAGAGAGGGAGAGGTATATTTCCATGTAGCTATGGGTAGATATACACACACATTCCTCTACATATATACATCTACATCTGGTTATTCCGTTCTTTGCCATGTAGATTAGACTTTGCTGCAGTGGGACTTGTAGTGGGAGTGGCTGCTCGTTGGGCGACACCTCTGCCCAATGAACACTTTTGCTCGCATCCCTGGGGCTGTCCGTATAGACCCACATCAGCCAACACCTGCACACCTAGACCCATAACTAGCTACCCATAGTTCCCCCACCCGCACTTCTTCTACAGCACTCATCCTTACTCTGGGTGCAGGTCGGGCCTGAACACACCACTACACGCTGCCCACTCTCCACTTCATGGGACCCATGTCATACATTGTCTCAACCCATGGGTCATCAGGCTTTCCCACCCTTGTATTCCGGGTATGTACACACCCCAGACAGAATGGTCATCACACTGGCTTCCTTTGGTTATATGTCAATTTTTGGGGCCCCCAAGGGATGATCCTGTCTGTGTTCCAAGATCAGATTTCACGAGTGCACTCTGTACCCCCCCGATGTACCTGCCTGTGGTCTGGGGAGCAGTGGACTATTTACATTGTTTGTGGGTTTATGTGTATGTTTCCTCTGTCCGGCTTGTGGGGGGGGGGGGGTCATGCTATGTGTTACATGTTTCTTGCTTGGGCCCCTCACTTCCATTGGCATAGCCTGTGAACATATGTTATTCTTGTGTGCTGTTCCCTATCATAGCTGTATATCTGTGTATATCTATGCAAACACACCACACACACACACACACACACACACACACACACACACACACACACACACACACACACACACACACATATATATTTATATATATATGTCTGCATGCATAAATATATATATATATATATATATATATATATATATATATATATATATATATATATATATATATATATATATATATATGGGTCTACTTCTGTTGGTCGACAACCCATATCACTGACACTCATTTGGTCGACAGCTCATTTGGCTGACAAAAGGTATTCAAGGCAAAAACCTGGGATTTGCCCCCCTCCCCACTGTTGTGCGACTGTGGAGTTGTTATATATAGTTGGGGGTGTGTGGGGGGCTTTGCCCCCCACCTCGAATGTTTGTCGATCAAATGAGCTGTCGACCAAATGAGCGTCAGTGAAATGGGTTGTCGACCAACAGAAGTAGACCCATATATATATATATATATATATATATATATATATATATATATATGAATATATATATATGTACACATATTGCTGTGTATATATATATATATATATATATATATATATATATATATATGTATATATATATATATATATATATATATATATATATATATATGTATATATACATATAAATCCATGTGGGTATATGGGATGTATGGCCTTAATCTCTCTTATTTGTTGCAATGATTGCTTAGTGGTTCAATACTGTGACTATAGTGTACAGGGTCCTGGGTTTGAGCCTTGCTGAGGCAGTTTATTTTTTTGCTGGGCAGAACTTGGCCCGTTGGATCCGGAGTGATTAAGGCACTTTACAGCAGTTGTAAGCAGCTTTGCGCGATGGTAAGCACTGCTAACCTCCGGTTACAGTTTATTACACTCATTAGCTTCTACTTTGCTTACTCTGTTTAGGCAATGCTTACCACTGCGCAAGCACACTTGGCTACGCTTACCGTTGCTTATTTGAGCTTAGACCTGCGTACATGTGCCTTATTCATTATGACACTAACACTTCACATGTGCATTTCATGCAGTACTCCAGTTCACATTTAATTGTTATTCTGTAGGTTATATGGCAAAACGATGTAAAATTATGTTCACATACAGATTTCCCATGGAAAATGATTTCTGCTGCAGTGGGACTCGATCCAGGAATGCCTGTTTGTTAGGTGGATGTGCTAACCACTCTACTATTGCTGTGCTGCTTCATTTGCATACATATTCCTTGTTATCCTCTTCAGCCTTTTCAGATGCTTTAACCGTAGCTAGGCGATGGGTAAACCCATGCACCTATGGTTAGCTGTACTCGGGGTTTTAAAAAAATAAATAAAAGTATTTCTTCATTTTATTTGAATGTACTGTTGCTGTTGAACACATAGGGACTGTTGGTGGGGATATGCGGACACTTATGAGTGGTCTCTCTCATTTATTTACACATTTTTCTGTTCTACTTTGCAGGGGCATGTTTATTCTGAGATCTCTGCTCTCAAACACATCCCCTACAATCGTCCACACTCCGTGTAGCATTAAGAGTTCAGGCAGCACGGCTTCATTAATATGCATGGTGCGCTGCCATCCTCCTCTTAAACTGCTGCTTCCGTGCAGGACTAGATTAGTCCTGCACAGAAGTTTAGTAAATCTGGGGGGGGGGCTAAATATAGTACATACTTAGAAATAGTGGCTGGTACATAATCTTGAAATATTTTATCACAAATCAAACACCAGCTGAAAATATTAATCCAGAACTAACTGAATATAAGGATAAATATATTATTACTGGGTAACCTAAAAACCTATAGGCAAAAAATAACCCAGATATTACTATCTTAGTTTAAGTCTCCTAGCTTTCATGGTTGCTTTAATCGAAGCCCCAAAAACAGATACGTTTTTTGTATAAATTACTTGATTCTGGATTATGCTGTTTCCTGAGTGGATTGGATGGTTCTGCACCCAGATAGCCTTGTATCTCTCCATTGCATGTGGTATTTATTTGCTATTATTTTCATTCTTGGACTGTGTTTGGTGTTCGGAGCATTTACTCCCTGGGAGGTTACATTTTTTGATTTTGATTTTTTTATATTTTAAGCTGTTTTCAATGCCAGTGGCCTTATACTTGGCCATTGGCATGTTTCCTGACTAATATGCACCCTTTATTTGGAGCTGTCATGGCTCCGTTTTGGAATTTGCAGAAATGTACTTGGTTACTAACCGAGTACATTTCTGCAGATTACACTAGTCCTGCACAGCTGGTTTCCAGCTTCCTGGATCGCAAATTCACCTTATTTGCATGGATTTCTCCTGCAAATGAGGTAAATTTGCATACATGGACTTAGTCCGTACAGGACTAGTGCAGGAGCTCTCGTGCACGCCCCTGCAGGCTATTCCTGCACGCCATGCGAGGCTTGCAGAATCCGGGGGACTGTCTTTTATTTTTTGCACTCATTGTTATATGTACTCAGCCATTCAGACACACATAAGTACACACACACACACACACACACACACACACACACACACACACACACACACACACACACATGCTCTGTCATTGTTCTCTGCATCTACTTATCTGTTTTCTTTGCTATACTCTCTCTCTTATTATCTGCAGTTTGTTGTTTTGAGACAAGTCCACTTCATTGCACCTATGTTCATCTACTGCTGTTTACTGCAGTCCATTTGGCTCTTACCATCTCTGTAACCTGATCCTGAGAATATGTGTGAACCAGTAGTATGTATGATGTTATGGTGTTCCCACCTCATCTGTTGTCTTCAAGTTTGTAAGCACAACATAAATAATTTGTTTGTATTCAGTGGGGACTTTAATTCCCCTTTTACCCTTCAGTATAGATACTTCACCTTCATACCCTTGAGCCCTAACTATAGAATATCTATAGTTGCCCTAAGTTTAAGAAAAATAACTTGAATTCCCTTTTCTTTAGTACTATACTTAGAGATACAGACTGTGGCAAAACTCCACATCAGAATGGGCCGGGGACACACCTTATTGCAGAAAACCTTCCCATCATATTACAGTGAGTTAAATGTATTATGTTGATCAACAGGCTGTCAAAATATCTATAGTATATCAGGTGTGAGAAATTTGCATTCGATTGGATAAAGTAGGCCGATATTTTTCATCAGATAGATCTATTGTTGTATATCTCAGACAACAAAACAAGAACACAAAGGGCCCTGTCCCTCTATTTAAATAAAATACATTGACAATGTTTATGTGACATAATTTTGCCTATATTTTCCATACTGTTTACTTACTTAAATCTACTTCAAGCCTCCAAGTCAGAGTATCTCAGGGATAGTGGATTTAACTCCTCTAGCACACTGCCACTCTTCAAGCTGTTAATACATTAAAAAAATTTAGCTTCTTCATATGGACTTTTGTTGGAAATTTTTGAACATGATTTCCATTAACTGCATCACAGTTCTCCCATTTTACTGCAGTCAGGCATCGTAAGAGAGCCCTTGCTAAGGACTGATCTTACACTGTACCACTATTACAAAAGAATAGAAATGAAATCATAAGTATTTAATGTTTGTGAATGAGATGTTGATCATAACAATGTTGAATTCATGAATACTGGATCAAAAGATATTTTAGCCTATGTAGCATTTATACGTTGCAGTACTGTTTCCACTCCAGCATGTTCAAAGACTAGTTTAAAAGATAAGAAAACTTATTTTACCTCACAACAATCTTCTGAGAAATAAATATTAAACAATTCTGGACTGATACTAATGTTTTGTTGATACCAGGAAAGAAATTTCAGTCAAACACACTAGAAGAGGATTCAAACTACAATAAACCCTTTAGGGAAACTCATGAGTAATTTAACTCTAGAGTAAGAGGAAAATATATGCTTCATATAAAATATTCATATAAAATATTCCCACCATAAAAAGGTCTTAGGCTTGCCAACAAATGATACAAGCACACCATTAAGGTAAAATATACACTGAAAACAAACACTGTTTTACCTTTGCCACTTTTCAGGGACTGGTTGAGTAACTGAGTCCAGTTGGTATAATGGTTAAGGTCTTTGCCTCCCATCCACAAGGTACAAAGTTCAATCCTGACCTCTAGCCAATGCCTGCTTGGAGTATGCATGTTCAAAATGTGTCTCTTTGGCATTCCTTCCACCTCTAAAAAACATGCTGTTTCCATCTCAAACTCACCAATGAATGGAGTTGTGGGCAGCAGCAGCATAGACTCTACATGGTGCCCAATAAGGGGAAGATAAGAGGAAGAGTTGTACAGACTAAGTGCTTTGGGCATGTACTGTGGTGCACAGTATCCTCAAGGTAGGAGAATGTGGATCATAGATTGCACAGTATGGCAGATCTAGCCAGTCAAGGGTGTACAAATATGGTTCTAGGCTAGGTGATTTGGTCATGTTGACTAATGTCGCCAAGATGGGTAGTTACCAGTGATAAGTTGGTTGAAGATCTGACCTACGCCAGGGACACATGCTAATGGTGGGAGGGGTGTATGTGCCCTATTGACCAGTGTGTGCCTGCCATAAAGCCCAACAGCCCTAGGTCAATAAGCTACTTGCCGGCTGGTGTCTACTTCCCCAGCCTGTGTTACCTTGGGCATCCAGACAGTTGCAAGACCTACTGGATAAAGCAGGACAACATGAATTGGTGTTGATAATGGGTTACTTGCATTCCTCTCAACCTCTTAGAGCAAGAAATCTGGACAAAGCCACAAATAAAGGGAGAGAAAGACCTAAAAATAGGGACACTTTTTAAATATTACTTTTACAAACTTAGAAACTTGACAGAATAACAGGTATTGCCCTAACATGAGTTCTGTGAAGGATATGAAGTCTGACACTCAGTTGTCTGCTATTATTTTCTGATTTCAGTCCTCAATGATTTGCCAGTGATTTGCCAGAAAAACACTATTTTATGAGAAATAGACCAAATATATGAGGTTAAAATCTTGACATTCTGTGAAAATCTGGACAGTTGAGAGATATGGTGACTTGAATGCACATTTCAGGACAGACAGAGCAGGATTTGAGGACTGCCTGAGTCCACATATGTAGGGTCACAGGAGTAAAGAAGTAGAGGCTATTCTAGATATCTGTCTGGCAAATGGCTTCATAGTAGCCACTACATGGTTCAGAAAGAGAGACAGTCACAAGATCACATACAAGAGTGGTGAACATGCAACTCAGGTAGACTTTCTCCTAGTAAGCAAAGGGCACTAGGGTAGAATCAATGATTGCAAAGTCATCCCCATGAAGCAGTCGGCCCACAACATAAACTACTGGTTGTCACAGTCAAGTGCAAGCAGTAGTCAGAGAAAGCTCTAAGGTCAACAGAGGCCAGGCTGAGGACCTGGAAATTGACTGGAGAGAAAGTACAGCAGTTCAAGGAATTACTCAGGCTCTAGCACCCCAAGAAGTAAAGGAAATAGGTGTATTTGAAGAAGAATGGAAGTGCCTCAAAACAGCATGTGTGAGGACTGCAGAACAGATATATGGCAAAGCTGTTTATGGAAATAATGTATATAAGTGGTGGAATGCAGAAGTCCAGGAAGTCATCAAAAGAAAAGGAGTGCAGGAAAAAGTGGGAGATAGAAAGATGGACCGGGCTAGGAAGGAATACTGTTTGACTAACAAAGAAGCTAAGAATGGAGTTGCAATAGTAAAGAACAGGGCCTTGGAGGCACTCTACCAACTTCTGGAAAGCAACTCAGTAGGTGGCACAAAGAAACTATATCAGATTGCAATGAAAGCCAGAAAGATAAAGAAGACAGATAGACAGACACCTTTCATAAGGGATGCCAGCAACAACATGCTCACCAGTCCACAGGACATCAAAGACAGATGAAGGAGAACTTC
The DNA here is from genome assembly GCF_019279795.1 of Protopterus annectens. Lineage (NCBI taxonomy): Eukaryota > Metazoa > Chordata > Ceratodontiformes > Protopteridae > Protopterus > Protopterus annectens. The sequence continues at coordinate 766,863,605 of NC_056727.1, forward strand.
CAGCAGATGCTAAATGAAGAAAACCCCACAGAAACTGTGCTGCCGTAAACACAGCCTACAATGAGAGGAGAAGAAGAGGAGCCCACCCTAGAAGAAGTAAGAATAGCACTAAGGAAAATGAAGTCATAGAAAGCAGCAGGCTCAGATGAAATCACAGCAAATATGCTAAAGATGTTGGGTGAGATAGGTGAGAAATGGCTCCTGAGGGTACTCATAGCAGTGTGGAGAAAAATATGTATCTCAGATGACTGCATACTCATGCCAGTGTACAAGAACAAAGGGGATATCCACAACTGTAAGCAGTACAGAGGCATCAAACTCCTATCACATTGCATGAAAGTTTTGGAGATGGTGATTGATAAATGGATATGCAGAGTAGTAGAGTGTAAAATGGGAGAGCAGCAGTTCAGATTCACATCAGGATGCAGCACAAGTGACCCAATGTTTGCAGTGAGACAGATAGTTGAAAAGAAACTAGAGATGATGAAAGTTCAACTGGGCATTCCTATATTTGGAGAAAGCATGTGACAAGTTCCCAAGAAAGTTGATTTGGGCAGTACTGCAGTGGTTCAAAGTCCCAGAAACATTGCTAGAACTAGTGCAAGCTATGTACAAGGACCCAATGATTCAAGTATGAACAGTGTTCAGTCTCACAGAGGGGTTCCCAGTTGGAGTGGGTGTGCATCAGGGTTCAGCTCTGAGCCCACTGCTGTTCATAATAATGATGGACTACATTAGCAAACAGGTTGGAGGGGACAGATCGACAAAGTTTCTGTATGCAGATGATTTGGCATTACAGACAGAATCAGATCAAGAAGTTTAGTAAAGGATAGGAGAATGGAATGCAAAACTAAGGCACATGGGATGAAACTAAGCACAGATAAGACAGTGGTAATAGCAGCAAATTACGGATATTAGAAGAAGCTGAGAATTGAGATAGAAGGGAAGATAGTGGAGCAAGTTAATAGCTCCAACTATCTAGGAGGGGTGGCTGAGTAGAAGGGAAGTGTGAATGAAGAGGTCTAAGCTAGAATCAGAGGTGCTACAGTCAATGGGCATAGAGTGTCAGGTGTAGTCTGTGACAGAAGCAGAACATTAAGGTGTATAAGACATTGGTGTGACAATTACTATGGTGTGGTACAGAAACCTGGGCAGTAAAGGCAGAGCAGATGAGGAACCTAGAAGTGATGGAAATTAAGTGCATGAGAAGGGTGGTAGGATGCACACTGTGGAACAGTCAAAAATGAGGGCATAAGAGCAGAAGCCAAAGTAGCTCCAAAAGCAGAAAAGATCAAAGAAAACAGATTATGGTGGTTCAGACACATGTGCAGAAAATCAGAAGACAATCTGGTGAAGAAGTTTTGGGACAGATAGGAAGAAGGTAAGAGGAAATGAGGGCGTCCAGCAAAAAGGTGGCTGGATTGTGTGAGAGAAGGTCTGACACAGTCAGGGATGAGTATCGAAGAAGGCAGGAGTGTGGCATTGAATTGAGAGAGATGACAACAGTTAACACAATGCCCTGACCCCATGTAGAAAAAAAATGGAAAAAAAGGGGGCTGATGATGATGATGATGATGATGATGATAAATAATTGAGTCTGAGTCCCACAGAAGGTAATTGAAGGTGGAAGGAATCAAACCCGATATCATGGGCAGTGGAGATAGATTATTAACAGTTCAGAGCTTCTGCATTAACTGTTGAAGGACCACCTATTCCAAGGATAATCATAAGGTCTTTTAAATATATTACAGGAATTAGGAGTAACACCCAGAACTGCACCATGTTTCAGCTGAGTGATGCTACATATTATGATCCAGGTGTAGCTAATGCCCTAGCTGACAAATTCACTTCCAGTTTCATCTCTTCCACTTCTCCCCTGTTTCCTCACTTTAATTACTAAACTACCCTTTCCCCAAAATCACAATCAACCAGATCCTAGAAGCTCTAACCAAACAAACTATAAGCAGTAACTCCATGAGCTCAGACTACGTACTAGGCAGTATCCTAGTTATTATAAAATATAATATACTGAACTCCTCCTAAACCTTTTCAACCTTGTCCGTCCACGGGGTATGTACCTGAACTCTGGAATGGCTATTTTTGTGCCACTTCACAAGGATGGCTCCACCAGACCTGACAACTATCATCCAAGTAGTCTTATTAGCATTACCTCTAAACGCATGGAGTGTATCTTGGTCAGCTTCACAAACAGAAAAATTGATGATCTACAAGTCATCACCACATAATCAATTTTGCTTCATGAAAGGTAGAGCTTGTCTTCTTAATCTAGTGCACTTATTTAAAATGTAACAGAAAAAATGAGCATTTTTATTTCTGTAATACTAGCTCCTACAAGATGATCTATTCCTCGACTTAGTGCCTAGATTAAGAAGACAAGCGTTACCTTTCATGAAGCAAAATTGATTATGGGGTGATGACTTGTAGATCATCAATTTTTCTGTTTGTGAAGCTGTCTTATTAACTCTCCTTCTTCTCCTCCTCAGAAATATTGTTAATAGCTAAAAGCCCTTACTCCAAGACCTCATCCTTCACTGCAATATAAACAAGACCTCTTGGAGAAATATTTTTCTCACCCAAAAATATCCCATACCTATGGAACAAGCTTCCCTTGAATGTCTGACTTTTAACACACTGGCCTCCTTTCTGTTCTGCCTTGGCAATTGGATGGGTACCTACAAATTACAGTGATGATAAGCAGTATTGCCTTTATTCATCAGGGTGGCAAATCCACCCACTATACTGTCTGGGCTTCATGACTAGGATCTGCATATTTGCCTCAGCCACCTGCCTAGTAAGCGCATACAAACCTGTAAAATGGTATGCAAACATGGAATCACAGTTTGTGCATGCAAGCATCCACAATAATTATTCAGTACAAACCCTCATCCCCAAATATAACTGTTCAACATAGATATGGCTCTTTCAATATAATCTCAGTAGGCCTAAAAAAAAAAAACTATTGAAAGAAATAAAACCTCTAACCTTAGCATCAAGCGTCAGACAGCCTACAGGGGAATACATAAGCATATCTGCAAAGACAACTGCCATACCCACAGCAATACTGTTAAATACATCAATAAAACAAAACTACATAATCTATAATATGGAAAAAGTCACATATAATTTTTCTTCATAAAGGATGTACCTCAAAAGAGTTAGTTATTAAACTGTAGCCCAATTGACATATTATAACCCCTATCTACAGCACTAAAAAAATTGTATTCACAAGCAAATCTTTGATGATCTAATTAAAAAAAATACTCTCCCCAAGTCTGCATGGTTATATTCTATAGCAGAAACTGTGTTACCTACTCTCTTAAACATATGAAATCAACAACAAAACTACAGTCATCTAGTAGCTTCTCTCTTCATGGACTTGTTAAAAGCTTTTCATAGTGTCTTTCATCAACGACGCCTAACCGGATTAACCAGTTTAGATTTAAGCCAACAAACAGTAAATTGGTTTAACAACTAGTTAAGTGACAGATCTCAGTGTATGCAATTTTAAGATGCCTATTCCTCGTGTCAGATAATTGCAGAAGTGTATTGCAAGCAACTTATTTAGAGCCATATTAATGAGCGATTAGCATATTAATCAGTGATATACATAAATGAAAAAAATGCCTCTGTAATACAATAAACAGATACCACAAACAATCACGTAGGGTGACATAATATCCAAACTAAACAATAAAAAGTCACCACCACGTCAAATTCCAAGTGAAATGGAGGTTTATTAAAACACAATTCCCAACAAGACTTAGCGCTTTCGCCTGTTTCATACAAGCATCATCAGAGTCATTATTCTTGACATTGTTTAATTAGTATAGTAACAATACACCAATCAGAACTAAGTAATTAAAAGCAATCACTTTTAAAGAAACATTGCGCAGGCTGCCTACCATCAAACTTATAAGACTTAACCAGTTGTACAAAAACTAATAATATCACTCCATTAAAATATTCACAATACATAGAACCACCAAAAAGTAATAAAATAATAAAAAATAATAACAATACATATAAAAACTGTCAGATGCATGTTGCCCTTAGTTTCAGTACACAATAAATAAACAGATAACTTGACACTTATGTGCTCAGCCTAAATATTAAATCAATTTAGATCATTACACTAGAGTGCCTGCATAACATTAAAAATGGATAACAGAAATCTGTTATCGTTAAATGCCAAAAAAAGAAAATAAAATAAACTATTTCTATTTGGCCCAGAATCTGCACAAAATATAATACAGAGTTCAAATTCACATTTCAACAAAACATTACAACAGACTAGGTGTGCCACAATAAAGTATTAAGGGTTATCATGGATCATAATGTGAAGCTAGGACAACATATTGACTATGGCCAGATTATCATGTATCACAACCTGAAGTTTTGACCAACCTGTCTCATCCAAAAAAACATGAAACATGATTCTATATGTCTAAACTACACTTAACAGAACAAGCAATGTTAACAATAAGCAAAACACCTTCTATTTCCATGCCTTCAATATACTTCACCATATACTTAAAAATCATTTGCATAGATCAGGAAAAATTAACAAGGAAATAGCTCTGTACAAACAAATGAAACTGTTTAGAATGGCAAAACACCCTGAGGCACTTTCAACTCAAAATAATATACAGCTCCCTCTGTAAAGTAAAACTTTGCCCTGCAATCAGAAACTTTGTTGAAAGGTACAATCCGACAAACTCTGTAAGATCCTTTAATCCAAATCAAGTATTGACAATTGAACTGACTAATCATCGTGGAAACTTTTTGTACTCTGTAGCTACAATTAAACTATGGGACTCTTTATCCCATCAGATATTTGCTTAGAAACCAACAAAAATAATTTTCAATAAAATTAAACAATCATTTAACTCTCACATCTTCATGGAATTACTTAGGAGTGGTACAGTTACTGAATGCTAAACTTAAGTACCTCTTACTATAATTAACATAAACATATTAATATTGACCAAACACTAGGATACCTAGTCATATTTAAGTTTTATTGCAAAACTTGTATTGTACCTTTAGTCCTACCATTTAAAAACTATTATACAATAAAAGGTAAATTAGCACTCCAAAATATGCTTGCTGATTGAACACCAATCAGCATGACCACTGTAAAGAAGTCTTGTCACTTATCTATTGTTGTGTGACTGGACTTCCTATTAGGATATACTAAAAAAGCTACCTTCAAATACTTAAAGAGAGACAGAGCAAAATATGAGATAAAATCAGGGCATTCTGCAAACTCTGGACAGTTAAAAAGTACAGCACTCATAATGTGACTGATCACAGTGCTTTTAGCTTCACCTCTTAGCTGTCCAGACTTTAGTGGAATGTCCCTCAATTTCCTCATATGTTTGCCTTGTCTCTTGTGGTTTTAGTAATGCAATTAGAGTTTCTCAAAAAAAATAATAAAAGTAAAGTAATAATAAAAATAAAATAAAAAGTCGCAGACAAAAGAGGCAGCTCTCTAGCACTCTGTTGATGTACTGTGCAAGTGTGAGGATGTACATACCATACGCATGTATGGTACATCAGTAAACCATTGGGCATCACTCTCATAATCAAACCACACCAACAGTAGATAAATCCTATGATACCCATACCCAATTGTGGGTTATTGCTAAATTATATATTTGAAGCAATACCAATAATTTGCCTGAGTGTTACTCTACATACGTCTTTAATATTACACATTGTGAAACAAGAAATATGACTATGTTACATGCAAAAGAAATATGAAACATGTAATACTATATAAATCTAAGTTATACTTAAAACAACAGAACTGTATCTATAAATTATATATACTTATGTTATGCATCACACATGTAAAGATAATCTTAACTTTATGTTTGTAAAACACTTGTCTATACATAAAAGTGTAGCTTTTCTGCCTGGGCTCCACTGACAAGGGACTTCATCAGCTCAGCTGGACTATCCCGGCTAGCAAATAGAAATAAGTAATACATGCTGAATTTTGTATAACTACTACTTTTTTTCACACAGAGTTCATAGAAGAAAAAAAAACAGAAAACTGGAACAGTTTCATTTTATAACTCTCACAGTCTCTTGCAGAAATATCTTTGCGGACATGGATGTGTGGTGGAAGCTTGGAAATCATTCCTTGCAGCAGAGTTGGACACGTCTTCAGGAAGAAGCACCCTTACATTTTTCCAGAGGGAAATGCCAACACTTACATCAAGTATGTTAACTGTATACTTAAATGAATGCTTTGAACCATGTTTGTACCAGATGCCATCTTGTTTATGTGCCATTGTTTTGTAACGCTATCCAACAGATCTGAATAGTTTGAGTAAGCAACAGAAATGTTAAAATGCTATGCGAAATGCTGTCACAATAATAAAGTATTAAGAGTAGATAGTGTGCCTCTCCAAAGTGTTAGTGCCCCTGTAACAAAATGGGAAGGCAAGGTCAACTCCATTGCTATAGAGAGATAAAGTCCTGGAGATGGCCCAGTTGACCCAGTTTTGATTACCAGACCAAGAACTGGAGGAGCCAATCAGGAAGAAACAGTAATGAGAAAGCAGAACTCACTTACCTCTTTTGGAGAGAGGGAGATGAAGGCTCATACCTGAATTTCTGTTACAGGTCCTTTGGAGATACCTGCATTTCTGATTGCTGTATCCACCCCCCCCCACATCGTATGTGTTGCTACCAGACTGTCATATCATTTCTTGTACTGTATTGCTGAAGCAGAAGATGAAACAATTTATTCATTTATGCATTTATTATCCAGGCAAGTAGATTGGTCATTGGACCATTTCCAATCATGATTTTGTCAGTAATGATAGAATGGTGTTGTACCAATTAGTTATTAGTACAGTGCAGCTATTTAGACATGTTAGCACAATTAGAGTAATTTAAAAATTGCCAATGGTGTAAACAAATAAAAACTATCAAAGTTAGGCACATAACCAATCCTCTGACAAGTCCAACTGCATAAATTTGAAAGAGGCAGTGCATGAAATCCCTAGAATTCCTAACAGTCTGTATGTGCTATTAGCACCAATAATGTGCAAATTTACTGAGTTAGTTAGCTGGTCACTTTGTATGCTTTTTAACAGAATCAGAAAAGTCCATATTTAGTGGATTTGTAAGTCCATGCAGTTAATGGAATTAATACGTTTCCAAACAATGATACCTTAATGGCTTTCTTTACGTAGGAGCTAAAAAAAGTATGGCAGATTTACTAAATTATGTTCATGTACCAACAACTGGTATGATCAATGTATCATATGGGGCATAAAACAACTGAATAACAAAAATAGAATCTTGAGCCTTAATTAACACACTTGCAAAATCTACCATCAGCAAAACAATTTGACTACCTGCCGGTAGATAGAACAGGTAATTAGTTGTTAAGCATATGCTATGTTACAAACAAAGAGTAGTTCCATTGGTAAGTTATAAGGTTTTTGGTGCAATTATTTAATCAAGTGTTGGCATTAATCATGTCCATTATTTGTATTTTCTACGTATCTTTATTAGTGGTTGCCAGAATGTGTGATATCACTGATGCTACTAAATGCAAAGTTATGTAACTTGTCTTAAATAGTCTGTAGACAAATATGATGTAAGAATTTTGCTTGTTGTCTTATCTGGACCAGGCCATTGCTGCAAGGGTTCTTGGAACAACTTACCTGCACAGTCTCTGAATAAATTCTATAAAATTCTCAAGTCCACCTTTGAAACTTAAAGCATAGCCTTTGCATTGAAAATGAACTAAGTTACAGGATTTTACATGAGAACATTGTTACTCATTTTGAACACTATACCCATGGCTGTTGAGTAAGTACCATAACTGACATAAACACTAGAAAGCTTCATCAAAATAATGTTAGCTCAGTTAGGTTACAGAGATAAATGTCAAAATGAACGAACAGAATGAATGCTGGGACCACTCTGCACCAATAATGGTGCTATATATGTGTGTGTGTGTGTGTGTGTGTGTGTGTGTGTGTGTGTGTGTGTGTGTGTGTGTGTGTGTGTGTGTGTGTGTCTGTCTGTACACACATCACGCATGTGCATGTGAGTGCCAAAGATTTAGTCACTGCAGACATTTATTAAGTGCCCTTGTTTTTGTTCATTTTTGTTATTGTAGAAAGTGGTCACATTTTACTACAGTCAAATGTGCCTCTTTCTCTGCAATAGTGCAGTATATTAGATTTTTGGGGGTGTGGGGGTGGACCCCATATGTTAGAAGTTAGGGGCAACCTCCCTATATAAAATCAAAGTTTGTGGTTGATTTAGTTGTTCACAAATGAAACACATTTGCGGTCACTTAAGTTAAATTTTTTTAGATGATAGGGATCACCAGTGAACTTGATTGAAGTATTTAGTGTCGATCGAAATTCACCAGCGACCTAAGGAAATTTACTCATAATTGAGTTTTTGTCAGTTCATGGGGACCCAATAAATAGTTGTTCTGAACTATGTACTGTCCTCAGTTATATGACTTACCACTAATAAAGGTGCAACCATCAATCTAGTTATCATACAAGTCCATCGCAGTAAGTGCCTTCCTCTTTCACATTAACCTTTGAGCTCGGGAAGCATATCATTTTCTAATATTTCTCTTTACATGAAATGTTCAGTGTACAAACGTTGAGGTGTTATCATTACAACTTTCAGAGAATATTTAGGTTTTATCTCTTCAACTGCTAACCGATTTATTTTTCAGTCTGTCCATGGTACACCCAGTATTCTTTGCCAACACACTAGTGATGCATGTACGCTACATCTATATCTTATCCATCTTTCTGTCTCTCTCTCTCTCTCGCTCTGTCTCTCTATATATATATATAAAATAGGTGCAGTAGCAATGATTGAATATGCCCAGTGTCGACTGTCAAAATGTTGAAACACAGATGTCGACATGCCAGTGAACATACCCTGAGAAACAGTCTTGGCACATACAAAATATACAATTTAAAAACAAATAAAAACATTCATCTGATGTTGTCATTTCCATTCATTCCTCAACATGTGTATTTCGGATCTGATCCTCGTATCCAACTAGGCTGCTTTACAAGCTTAGGATTCGAAGCTCAAGCTTCTCCTCTCTTACCCATAAAACCTCATTCCCCCAAATTACCTCAGATCTTGTTTGCCGCTGATTGTAGAAGCATTGAGGTATCATCACTCAAGAGCTCCATAGCCATTTTCCATATCCAAAAGTCCTGTAAGTCGGTCTTTGTGCCGTTACTTGTTCTTTCTTCCTCCTACCCTGGTCCTTCGTTATATATATCTATATATATATCTATATATATCTATATATATATATATATATATATATATATATATATATATATATATACACACACACACACGTGTGTGTGTGTGTGTGTGTGTGTGTGTGTGTGTGTGTGTGTGTGTGCGTGTCGATATATACCTATATATATATATATATAAATATATATATATATATATATATATATATATATATATATATATTTATATATATATATATATATATATAAATATATATATATATATATATATATATTCCTGTATACAATTTGTAAAACGTTTGATCTGAGGTAATTTGGGGGAATGCAGTATTATGGGTAGAAGAGGAGGGTTCCTATCAGCTGACCAAAGACGCAGGTTAGCGAATTGGTCAAGCTGTAAACGCCAAAAAGGCAAAATATCGAATCGGCATGTAAGCAAATTCTTTCCCTGGGAAAAAATTTGTTTGGCCGCTTCGGTAGTTTGCCATTTGCGGCACTGTAGTGTGGTCTTGGAGTTGGTATATTTAAGTAGGGAGGGTGTGGGGGGGCAAAGCCCCCCACTTAATATCATGTATTAAAGTGTTTTCTTTTTCTTTCTTTTTTTTGTTAAAACAGCAATTTTTTTCCCTTGGAAAAAAATCGCTGTTCTGACAGTTCGGTTTTGTAAGCTTTCATTTACATGGGGTCGATTAATCACCGTTCGCTAACCTAAGCGTTCGGTGATCTAATATAGACCCAAAGAGGAGGAGCTCGATCTTTGAATCATAAGCTTGTAAAGCAGCCAAGTCGTATCTGAGGGTTGGATCTGAAACCCACATGTTGAGGAAGAATGAAATGGACAACACAGATGGAACACTATGGTTAAGTCTTCTTCTTCTTCTTCTTCTTTCGGCTTTTTCCCGGTTAGGGGTCGCCACAGCGGATCATCTTGTCCGCACATTGAATGGCAGTAGAGTTTGTTGCCAGCCCGGCGCCCAACCTTCCACAGAAGGCACACTCACACACACACCTAGGGCCAATTTAGAGTATCCAATCCACCTGCAGCATGTCTTTGGGATGTGGGAGGACCGAGCACCGGAGAGGAAACACCACGACCACAGGGAGGACATGCAGACTCCGCACAGAAGGCACCCCAGCCGAGGATCGAACCGGAGAACCTCTTGCTGTGAGGTGGCAATGCTAACCACTGCACCACCGTGGCCGCCGGAACACTATGGTTAAGTACATAACTTATTTTTTTTTGCAAGTGGCAAGTCCCCTGTGCTCCCATGTAGGGTGATGCACCCCCACACCCCCTTCCTAAATCTAGATACTAAGTCTGAGCTAGCACAAGCACAGGATAAGGGTATATTCCCAAACTCAGAAATTGTGCAATCTCACATATCTGTTGAGCAGCTGTTTAGTCAATCATATGGAGCTGACTAAACAACTATTGAACAAACACACACTGAACATACTGCCTTGCACCTGTGTGTGTGTGTGTGTGTGTGTGTGTGTGTGTGTGTGTGTGTGTGTGTGTGTGTGTGTGTGTATATATATATATATATATATATATATATATATATATATATATATATATATATATATATATATTCCCTTCATTACACTAACTTACCATAAAGTTGGCTTTCATAACAGCGAGACCACAGGTCATATCAGCGAGACAACAGTGTTGAATCTTTACAATCATGAACTCCCAGAACATCGTATTTTCTCACTGGGAAGGTTACCACTTGGCCACCATGAACTTTCCCCTTTGCTCCACTGTAGTGCGATCTTGAAGTTGGTATATTTAGTTAGGGGGTGCATGGGAGGCGAAGACCCCCATTTCAGTTGGTTTAATTTGCTTAAGTTTCTAAGTTTATTGTTGGTGGCCAGCTGGTAACTTTCCCAGTGAGAAAATATGAAGTTCCGGGAGCTCGTGATTTTAAAGATTCGACACTCTGGTCTCACTATTATGAAAGCTGACGTTATAGTAAGTCGATGTAATGAAGTAGATCCACACACATGCTGCAGAGATGATCCGACAGGTATTAGGCACTGGGTTGTATCTGCATACTGAGTAAAGAACTGTATAAGAAAAGGCAAGTGTAGTGGTAATGGGATAAATAGTGCTAGGCTGCTGAATGGCAGGAGTAGTAATATAGTCTTTCACATGTCCGATGTGATGGACATTGTAGTTATAGCAAGGTAGTACAACTGAAATTATGTACACTGACACACACAATATAGTGATGTATAGCTGCAGCTAGTACATGGCTGGCATAAGTAGGGCAACAAAGGTGGGCGTAATGGCAAACTTCTTCAGAATATAAGTGGGTAGGAAATTAAGTATATAGGAAGGTAGTAAAGGAGAGACCAGCAAGCAGAAGGGTAACCATAATGTGTGAAAGGGGGGAAGAAGAAAGGTTGCTTTCTTTTTTGTGAGGAAAGAGACCATTTTGTACTTTTTACAAATGAAGGGTATGAAGGCAGATGGGAAGTTACTGAGTGATAGCACTGGATGTGACATAGGGAGAAGATTAGGTAATAAGGACAGACAGATAGACAACCATAGAAGACAGACACAGAAAGACATGGGTGCTACACAGAAAAGATGGTGAGGAAAGTGGATGGGTATGTAGATACACAGGGTAGTCAAATAGTGATGGGGAGGGCTGGACAGCATGGCACATGAAATGAACAAATGGTGATGGGGAAGGCTAGAAAACAAAACTGAACTGGAATTACAACTGAAAAGAACCTACAAGGGTGGGGATAGTATGGTGTCTTGGCATGGCTGGTTTGCAGTCCAACACAGAGGGTAACAAACCAATCCATCATTCAACTAGGTGGCCAGTTGCTCGTCTAGAGGCCTCATATCTGCATATGTAATGTGTGAGTGTGTGTGTGTGTGTGTGTGTGTGTGTGTGTGTGTGTGTGTGTGTGTGTGTGTGTGTGTGTATATATATATATATATATATATATATATATATATATATATATATATATATATATAAAATATATACACACATGCACACAAACGTATGTATATATATATATATATATATATATATATATATATAGAGAGAGAGAGAGAGAGAGAGAGAGTAGATATATATATATATATATATATATATATATATATATATATATATATATATATATATATATATATATATATATAGTATCTAGATATAGACATGGATATAGATAGATAGCATATATAGATCTACTTAAAGTAGTCAAATACTACTTATGTCGACATGCATAATATCGAATCAAATTGATCTGTATTATGCATGTCAACACACCACTTCACACGTGTTGAAAATTAATCCTGTTGCGTGATGCAATATTTGAAAAAAAAAAAAAAAAAGATATGTTGCATAGGGTCAGTCCCCCCAGCACCATCCACACCACATGCTAATTATATATTTTAACTCCGAGAAGGACTGGCCTTTGGTCAACTGGTGCCCTAGGCAAAAGGACTCCATAGCGCCCTGCCCCACACCACTTGGTGCCCCCATTCTGGTCTCCCTACACAATCCAGATTACTGGAAAAGTGTCCCTGCTAGAGCGGCATCCTTGGCAGCCGCTTAGTTGACCTATGCCTAAGGCTGGCTATGACTCAGAGATCACACAATACCTGGGGAAAGGGTATATTCCCCTACTCAGAGACTGGTGATCTTGTACACCTGTTGACCATCCTGTTTAGTTGACTAAAGTGTGTCAGTTAAACAGATGTTGACAAAAGTAATGATCTGATGTTGTAAATCTTATTTTATTCATTACACATAAGACCTCGGTTCCATCCTCGGAACAGATACGGCCATTTCCCAGCTCATGCAAGCCAAAAACTCTCAGCTAAGAATCTACCCACAATGCCCATCTCCTAGTTAGTCCGGATCTTGTTTGCCACGTTCCTAGTCAGACATGTCAGCCATCTCTCTCAAAGCTAAGTAGACAGTTGTTAATTTTATGACAGTTTTTCTTCAAAATTACTAAATTTTTAGACAAGTTAGCCTTTTCTCACTGTCGCCTGTAACCTAAGCCTATTTCCTACCCTTTTCCTTGGTAATTTAATGTCTTACCTTTTTTGGTGCTGTCCCTCTCTCCTGTCTTTGACAGGCCTTCCCTTTTAACTAGTGGTATTCTTTAAAATAACATCACTGGTATTTTCTCCCTTATTTTTTTTTAATAGGATAGCATTGTTACTTTACCATGTAAGACAAAGCTAAGTTGGGATTTAAACAGTGTGACAAGTGTGGACGTAAGATGTCTAACTCAGAGATCCCCCCCAAAAGGAGAGATATCTATACCAAACGATTGCAGCCCCCCAAACATCTCCAGCGCCCAAGTGAGAACTGCTCTCTCCAAAGCAAAAAACACAGCATCCATGGGACCTGATGGTGTCCCCGGCTGTGTGCTCCACGAACTCAATGAGGAATTAAACCCACAGCTAGGACAGCTGTTTAATCAAAGTCTTACCTCTGGATACGCACCAGGAGTGGCGACTGCAACTGTGGTCCCACTTCACAAAGGCGGTGCCTCCACCGACCCTGGAAATTACCGCCCATTAGCCTGACAAGCCTTATCTGCAAAGCCATGGAGAGGATCATAATGGACCTCATAAATAAAGACATAGGGAATTTGCAGACTTTGGATCCAACCCAGTTTGGCTTTGTCAAAGGCAGGTCATGCCTTTTAAACTTGGTTGACTTCTTGAAACAGTCACCAAAGCCATTGGCGAGGAAAGGCAGTCCATACAGCCTACCTCGATCTGGCTAAGGCCTTCGATACAATACCCCACTCGGGTATCATTGAAAAACTCATCAGCTTAAATGTTAACCCATACATCACAAGATGGGTTGCAAACTGGCTGAGTGACAGAACCCACAGGGTCAGAGTTGCTGGCGCCATGTCAGACTCAAAACCTGTCACAAGTGGTGTCCCACAGGGCTCAGTCCTGGGCCCACTCTTGTTTGGCATCTACTTTTCCAAGTACAAGCAAACACAGGAGGGTTATGGCTGACAAAGTTTGCAGATGACTGCAAACTGAAGCCATAGTAGAAAACACATCTGACACAGATATCCTTCAGAAGGGTCTCACAGAAACGGATAACTGGTGCCAGAGCCACGGCCTGAAGTTAAATGCCAAAAATGCATAGTCATACCCTTTGGGAAAAACAAGGTTACCCCTAGCTACCAAATAGGTGGCAATCCACTGAGCACAGAAGAAGTTATCAGGGACCTGGGGACCCAGGTTGATAGTAGTCTGTCATTCGACACCCATGTAGCTAAAGTAGTTAGGAAGACTTTCTACATTGCCCACCTTATCATGAAGGGATTCTCATCTAGATCAAGGGAGGTCATAGTCTCCTTTACTCATCACTCATCAGACCAATGATTGAGTACAATGCCCCATTTGGGATGTATCTGACCCGACACCTGCAGCAGCTGGAGAGGCCACAAAAGTTCCTCACCAAAAGGATAAAGGGTCTCAAAAATCTGTCCTATGCTGCCCGACTGAAAGAACTCCAGCTCTATTCAGTCACCGCTTGCTCAGAGGTGACCTTTGCCTAACATACAAGGCCATGTCAAACCCAGATTTGATGAATATGCTTCACCTCAAAAATCTAGATCCATCAGAGCCACAAGGGCGGAGACTTAAACCTCGACACGGCTATTAATAGGACGTGCTGGAGGGATAGATTCATTACCCAAAGACTCCTATGCTGTGGAACAAAATCCCGGTACATGTGAGGCAGAGCACCTCGCTGGCCTTGTTCAAGAGAAATCTTGACCAATGGATGGGAGATCGCAGATATACCCCAGGGATTACCTCAGTGTCACTGCTCGACAGAGGCACAGCAAAATAATGGGTATAGTTCCCCATACTAAAGGGGTGGCGTAAGCCACAAAACGATGGGCTAGGCTTGTAAATGCCCTCGGGCAGATAGCCTAGTATAAACCTATGAACCTATGAACATGTTCGTTGTGTCTACTGTTTGGGCGTGGATCATATTAAAGCTGACTGTGACATT